>NW_027468620.1:7058384-7133384 GCF_046254945.1 Alosa pseudoharengus | reverse complement strand
CGGGCTGTCTGTGACGTCAGAAGAGACGGGGTGGGTTACATAAGGGTTACACTCACACACACACACAACTAAAGACTTTGCAATGAGTGTCTATTCATGAAGGAGACAGTTGCTAGAGTCAAGGAGCACTTCAAAGCTTACAGAAAGGTCTTTAGCCAAATAATACAAATAAATAAAAAATAAATAAAATCTATAGTGGATCTCATAAGGACCACAAACACTTGTTGACAGGAGCATATGATGCGAACCCTTCCACACTCACCGGCTGCAGGGCCAGCAGAAGCTCGTTCAGTGGGTTGGTCAGGTTGGTCCCGAAGACGACAAACCCGGAGCTGATTCCGGCAGAGTGCAGAGCTTTATCCAAACTAAACACACACAAGCACACACACACAAACACCACAGTGAAAGACACACCACAGAGTTAGCTTGGCTTTTCAGATGTCGCATTACCAGCTGGATGCAAAACGTTGTAGTTAAAAAGTTAGCCGAGATTGCATTGTATCATTGTATCTAATGATGAAAGTGACCAACAGACCCACCAACCCAGCCACCCCTCCCTGGTCCCCTACCCCTCCTATCCCATAGTTCCCGGCGTCTCCTGGGGTCAGCAGCACTCTCTGACTCATTCGTCAGTCCCATGGAGGAAGGAGAGGAAAAAGAAAAAATGTGGTAGAAAAGGTGGTGAATTTCACATTTCACATTTCTTTCTCTTAACTCAGGGGAACAGGAGGACAAGGGAGAACAAGGGACAGAGAGAGGTGGATGGAGAGAGAGGAGTATGGAGAGAGGAGGATAGAGAGAGAGGAGGATGAAAAGAGAGGAGGATGGAGAGAGAGGAGGATGGAGAGAGAGGATGGAGATAGAGGAGGATGAAAAGAGAGGAGGATAGAGAGAGAGGAGGATGGAGAGAGAGGAGGATGAAAAGAGAGGAGGATGGAGAGAGAGGATGATGGAGAGAGAGGAGGATGGAGAGAGAGGAGGATGAAAAGAGGAGGATGAGAGAGAGGAGGATGGAGAGAGAGGAGGATGGAGGGAGAGGAGGATGATGGAGAGAGGAGGATGGAGGGAGAGGTGAATGGAGAGAGAGGAGGATAGAGAAAGGAGGATGGAAAGAGGAGGATGGAGAGAGAGGAGGATAGAGAAAGGAGGATGGAAAGAGGAGGATGGAGAGAGAGGAGGATAGAGAAAGGAGGATGGAAAGAGGAGGATGGAGAGAGAGGAGGATAGAGAAAGGAGGATGGAAAGAGGAGGATGGAGAGAGAGGAGGATGGAGAAAGGAGGATGGAAAGAGGAGGATGGAGAGAGAGGAGGATGGAGGAAGGAGGATGGAAAGAGGAGGATGGAAAGAGGAGGATGGGGGGGCTGTGCAATGAACCCAGCAGTGCTATGTGACATTTAAAAGTACTTACTTAGAAATGAACAGCGCCACGGCAAACAGCAGTGCCACCATGATGAAGAAAACTCCCAGCAAAATCTGTAGCACGGAAACACACACACACACAGACACACAGACACACACAGACACACAGACACACAGACACACAGACACACACACACACACACACACACACACACACACACACACACACACACACACACACACACACACACACACGCGCGCGCGTCAGCACGCTAATGCACTAGAGAGCCTGTCTACATGTGTGAAAGCGTCTGAGAGAAGATTAGGGGGGGGGGGGGGGGGGCAGCAACATGTGCCTACTCTGTCCCCTCTGGCCCATCGTGCTTAACCTAAAGGTCACATCATTTGTAAGTGCATGGCCATATGGCCAGTCCCCATCCACTCTCGCCCCACTGCCAAAGGTGACAGCAGAGAAAGAGAGAGAGAGAGTGACCGCTCAGACTTGTGCTTCAGCTGGACAAACACTAAAACAGCCACTGCAAACAAGGAGAGCTGGAGTCAAATGCGAGACAGACCCAAAAAACCCCAGACGACAGCTGTCATAAAAACTACAATGAATTACAAAGTTAAAAGGTGTTGGCTGTGAGTTATTATAGGTAAGTTTTTTAAGTGTGTGTGTGTGTGTGTGTGTGTGTGTGTGTGGACAACCTTTGACATCTTCAAGCAAAGTGACCGTTTCAGCAACAAAACACATGCCTGCCCAGAGCACCAGGGTGCCCCATTTAGCACTGCAGTCAGCTCAGGCTAGTCAAGTCATGCTGCGCGCCATACACTAGCTGAGGCCTCCACTTATAGTGGAGCTGCCACTGTCAGCGCTCCTCTCCTCTCCTCGGCTCGGTGGGGAGGGTTAGATGGCAGCCTTGTGCTGTATTTGTCATCGAAATTACTGTGGTGCCATGTGTACACACTGTCAAACATCTCCCTTGACCCGCTAACAGGGAATTCAAGCCCTCGCACACAAGAGTGTGGCAGGGAGCGGGTGGAAAGAGGAAGTGGGAACACCGATGTGATGTTGAGGCCGTCCTCTCTCTCTCTCCTCTATCTCTCTCTTCCTCTCTTTATCCCTCTAACATCAGGCTCCCCTGACACGCTTGTTTGCAGCTTGGCGCAGTGTTGCATGTCAACATGCTTTAAATGCTTTTTGCCAAGGTCAGTGTGGTGCTTTGGAGGAGAGGAGAGGAGGAGAGGAGAGGAGGGCAAAAGAGAGGCGAGGATTCACTCCTGTCAGCCTGCGGGAGTAGAACGAGGGAGGTGTGTGTGTGTGTGTGTGTGTGTGTGTGTGTGTAGATATGACCAGGGGTCCCTGATCCACAATATTGATTCTATGGTGGGGCGTAATAACACAAACTCACCCCTCATATGTGTTCCGTGGTGGGGCGTAATAACACAAACCCACTCCTCATATGTGTCCACAGATGCTTTGACAGGAGTAATTAGTGTTGACAGAATAAAACAAAGAGCAAAGGCGTGTTTGGGGGCGGCTCATGGTCTCCGCTACAACACCAGTTGCAATAAAACAGGCATGCGCTCAGTAGGACTACTGGGACTCAGAGAAAGTGTATCCCAGTTTGACTTAGTTGAGTAGTCTAATTAAAAACAAGGCATTTGGATTTTTACCATTAAATCAAAACAATTTCACACAAAAACAAATCAAACCGGCTTCTAGTAAACTTCTAGTCTACATAGCTTCCATCACCAGTCAAAGTCCTCCAGCTAAGTGAGATGTCTGTCTCTTTAGTGTCAATAGCTGTCAATATTTAAAAAGGCATCAAACGACTGGGCTGAAAGAGTAAAGTACTGACGGCTAAGCCACAGACGAGAAGCACTCAGAAATGAACTGGAAGAGCAAAAGGGAAAAATAAAAACGTCAGTCACGTCATCTTTGTTCAAGCATCGCTTGTCACTTGATATATCTCAGAGACACAGTCAGTTCAATCAACCTTTCACTGGGAGGACCCTGATAAGGGAGCCTTTTGATCTTGGTTGGAGCAACACAGACAGGAGGCTAACATCATCTGCGGGGGGGGGGGGGTGTTGGTCTACCCAAATTCAATTTGTATTCACTAGTTAAGGCAATCAAATGCCCATCAAAGCCTAATCAAGAAGTCAAATTGAGCAAGAGGAAAGAAAGAAAGAAAGAAAGAAAGAAAGAAAGAAAGAAATTCCTCTGAGGATGGGGGAAGGGAGAGGGCTGTGGAGCAATCAGGTCCATTTGGAGGAAGGGTGGTGGTGTTGGTGAGGTCTGTGCTCTGGGCTAGCCTGCATGCTCCCTCCCCTCCCCTCCCCTGCGCTCCACTCATCAGTGTGGGTCCCGGCTGCTGTGCGGTGACTGAGTGCGGTCATCAAGGCGGCCATTTCAGGCCCGTAAACATGATCGCCGGCCGCTGGAGTGCTGGCACAATCTGCACTTGATTGACCAGGATATTCCCTGATGCGAAGGCCACAATGATGGAGGAGGTGCCCAATGCCCCACACCACTGAATGATTGTGAATGGTGTGTGTGTGTGTGTGTGTGTGTGTGTGTGTGTGTGTATGATTGTTTTGATGAAGGCTGAGAGTATACAGTACATGTTTGTGCGTCCATGCATGTGTGTGTGACTGTGTGTGAGAGTATGTGTTGATGTTTGGCTCTCCAAAGGATATTTCTTTCAGTGCAGCCCTGCTAAGTGCAAGTTGTCAGTTTTCTAAATAGGAGTTCTCCAGTTAAAATGGCACTCCAACGCCAGCAATTTTGGCAATCCAGCCTTGATCAAAGACATGGCACCGGAGGAAACAAGAGCAGAACCACAACTAGCCCTTGATGGCTGGTCTGATAACTCCAGCACCTGAGTAGCAGCTGTGTGGTCACAGCCAAGGCCTGCAGCCAGGGCATCTGCTGCTGGTGCTTTAGAGAGCAGCTACCCAATGAGCACTTGTGCGCTACTGCAGGAGGGAGGCATCATCATCATCATCATCAGCATCATCATCATCACCACACCCAATAATAAATAACAAAGAAAAACAAGAGGGGTGGGGTCTCCTTTTCAACTACACAGAAATAGTGAGATGGGGGCAACTACAGCACTCATCTGGGACCAACATCTGAGCGACAGTAGAGGAAGAGAGAGCGAAAGACAGAGAATGAGAGAGAGAGAGAGAGAGAGAGAGAGAGAGAGCAAGAGATAGTGAGAGAGAGCAAGAGAGAGAGAATCAAAGAAAATAACCTGAAAAAAATTATTCATTATCGAGCAATGAGCATATTGCTTCACCTTGGCAAGAGAGAGCGAGAGAGTGGAAGAAAATAAACCTTCAAATATCAAGCGCGAGTGCCTGTCCCTGTGAAACATGCTACGAGAGGCTCTATTTTTCCCCCTACGAATCACACAGTGTAATGTGTTGCGTTTAACTTTCTCTTGACATTGTGCCAGAGGCTCTGCGAACCTGACGAAACTATTGCTCACAGCTTTCAGACTACAAGGGCTCTCGCTGAAACCACCACCAGAAAAAAAAAAGCAGAGTTAAAAAGAGAGAATCATAGGTAAAGCCTGGAGGACCTGCTGATTTGAAAGCATGAAACTAGGAGCAAAAGAAAAGCCTGGCTCTGTGTCGGTGGCGGGCCCGGGCCGATGGTGATGGTGATGGATGCGTTGGCGCTGAGCTGCGTCGTATGGCGCGGCCGTGGTGGTGGGCGTGGAGGTGGGCGGGCGGGCGGGCTTGGCGGCACTGACCTTGAGCGGGCGCAGGGCGCTGCCGACCTTGGTGCAGCAGTTCCGCTCGGCGATCTCCAGGTGGCGGCTGCGGCGTTGGAGCACCTGCAGCTTGGCCTCCAGATCCTGCAGGTTCCGCCGGTCACGCGTGGCCAGCGGCCGGCCGTCCTCGCACTGCAGGGATGGGATGGGATGGGGAGGGATGAAGGGAAGGAGAGAGAGAGAGAGGAAAAGGGGAGGAGAGGGAGGGGATTAAAGATAACCACCTGCTAGAGGACCAGATGTTTCGAATATGTTCGTACATTTAATAAGGGCCGTTGAAGCAGCCATCTTAATAGTGGTTGGACTGGAGATTCGAGTATGATAAATGTTGATTTCTGACATGGGATGACAGCAACCTACTGACCAACGAGAAAAACATTACAACCCACGGCTAAGGTGACGTGTAGCCTGTAGTTTGGTTAATGGCATGAACAAGATATCTGCAATGGAATCGCTGAGTGGCAAAGTGATCAGAGGCTGATCCAGGAAATGAGGGTCGCGACCTTGGACTTAAGCTTCTCGATCTGCTGCTCGATGTCCTCGATGTCCTCAGTGTTCTCCAGACGCTCGTAGACGACGCTGCGCGTGCCTTTGATGAGGTTGAGTGGGAGCACTGACATGCCGTATGCCTGGGAGAGAGAGACAGAGAGAGACAGAGAGAGACAGAGAGAGAGAGAGAGAGAGAGAGGAGAGTGAGAGAGATATAGAGATGGACAGAGATAAGTAGAGAGAGAGAGAAAAAAAGAGAGAGAAAAAGAAAGAGGGAGTGAGAGAGATATAGAGATGGACAGAGATAAGTAGAGAGAGAGAGAGCGAGAGAGAGAGAGAAAGAGACAGAGAGAGAAAGAGAGGGAGAGAGAGGATACATCAAAGATGTACATCAAAGAGTCATTACACACAACAAGCAGTCATCAGCGCGGGCCTTACATGCCCATGTAATGCATGCACGCCCACTGACACCATTCCTCTCCCACCTCCTCCCTCTGCCCTCCTCCCTCTGCACACACACACACACACACACACACCCTCTGCAGACACACACACACACACACACACACACACACACACACACACACAGACAGACAGTGACATATGTCCATAAATGCACAGGGACTAAATACACACACAACAAATCACATTACAGCGGCTGGCCTCCAAAGCCCTTTAACTGATGTCATCTGAAGCAGTGCCTCGCACATGCATGTGTCTGCGTGTGTGCGTGACTGTGTATGTGTGAGTGTGTACGAGTGTGCGTATATGTGTATGTGAGTGTGTGCGCGTGTGTGTTGGAAGTGTGTGCCGGTGGTGAGTAGCGACCATTTTGAGCTCGGCTGCGGCTAGGAGGTAGAGCTGGTTGTGTGTGGGTGTATGTGTGTGTGTGTGTGTGTGTGTGTGTGTGTGTGTGTGTGAGTGGAGGGAAGAGAGCACTCTGTTAGTATCTGAAGCCAAACAGTGCCCCCATGTGACAGAAAGAGGCACCAGATCACAGGCAGGGACTGCAGACATCCTGCAGTCTCAGAGAGAACTGGTGCCCCCATAGGCGGACAGTATATAAATAAATAAGAACTATCCACAAGGGACTCCGTGGCACGACTTTTTAAGTGGCATAAATCAAGACGTTTTCTTAAATGCGCACATCAATAGCCATTTCTTCTGGTCTGCTTTCAAGAATACAGACGATGAGATCAAATAAATACAAATAAATAAAAACAAATAGACGTTGGGACTCTGAGCTTCTTTGGAGCCTCAGACTGGGAGCTTCCTAGCAGGCACAATATGAGGTGTCTGAACTTTAATTAAAAATGAGAGCCATCTTCAATACCTGCATGGTGGCAAATCGATATGGACTGAGAAAAAAAATAGGCTGGCACTCTCCACTCTCCGCCACCCCCCCCCCCCCCCCCTCCGCCACTATGGCCAAACAACACACACACACACAATTTCTGAAATACACACACACACTCACTCACTCACTCACTCACTCACTCACTCACTCACTCACTCACTCACTCACTCACTCACTCACTCACTCACTCACTCACTCACTCACTCACTCACTCACTCACTCACTCACTCACTCACTCACTCACTCACTCTCACTCAAACCATTAAAGGGCATATCCACTCTTACGTCGGCTGTTTTCATCATGAAACAAGTACGCCTTTCTGTTCAATTACACCCCCTAAACCGGAGGGGGAAAAACAGAGATTTTTCCTGCAGACGTATCTGGAGATCCACTCCTCCTTCTTTGTGTCATATTGGGGGGTGGGGTCGGTGGGGGGTTTAGAGAAAAGTAACTTTGCTAGCTTTTTTCTTGAGCGTTGCGTAGCGTGGAGGGGGAGTCACTTGGGAGACGAATGCAGGCTGGGCTATTATTAGTCGGGACTGTGGATCACTGCTATGAGCAATGTCGCCCCTTGCAATGAATCATGGGGCTCTTAGGGCCGGAGCCATGTTCTGAATACCAAGCACTTCTCATAAAAGGAGAACCTGTCCCGCCTCCCCCTAGCGGGCCACTCTCCCTGCCCTTCAGCCGCCCAGCCAAGAGAGAAAGTGAGAGAGAGAGGGGAGAGGAGGAGAGGAGGAGTGGGGGATGGAGAGAGAGAGGGAGAGAGAGAGAAAAAAGGCAGAGGGGAAACAGGTGTGTTCTCCCACACGGTCAAGAGAATAAGACTCCGGGGTAGGAGAGAATGATCACACACACTCTCTCTCACACACACACACACACACACGCAAGTGCGCGCACACACACACACACACAGACAGACTCAGGAGTGTGAGAAAAAGAGGGCAGGTAGAGATGCACTGATGGGCACGAGGCGAAGCAGAGAGACGAGCTGTTAGCTGAGAGATGGATTCTGCTGGGTGGGGGTGGGAGGAGGAGAGAGGACAGAGGAGAGGGGCTGGGGTGCCAGTGGGGTGAAACACACACACACACACACACACACACTCTTCCAAGTAGCTCCGGGAACAAAGAAAAGCCTGTGTGTGTGTGTGTGGTTTGTAGGGGGATTGGGCCGGGTGTGAATAATACATGCCCTTTCCTTCCACAGCTCCTCGAGCCGAGATATGTGTAAGGCTTTAGGGCTTTGCTTTCCCAGTATGGGGGTCTGTTTTTGATGTGCGAGTAGCTAGTAACCAACAATTAGATGTGTTGAACAAACAGAACACAGTTACTGTCTGGAGTCATCCGCCTTTAACCTGCATAGTCAACCTTGAGCTCTGCACCAGTAATCTTAGCATTGTAGTAAATGGAGTAAATGATGAGATGATAAGAAACTACTGTGCGCTCCACCACAAGCCAACAACTATGGGAACTTCTGAACTTCAACGAGCTCTGCAGCAAATGATCCGACTCTCAAATGATTACAGGTACTCTAGATCTCGTGGCGAAAAATAGCTCCCAGTGGCCTTGGCCATACTGAAAGTGTGCTAGGCACAGCTCTTCATGTGTGGTAAGTGCACACCAACGTCATTAGGTACTGTTCCCTGTGCTCTTGAGCTCAACACCCACGGATGACTTTTAAATGAGATATTTTTCCCATGTGTGCACACCCTGACACCTGCAGGTCAAAGAGCATAATGCACATTACAGTGAGCGATGTTTGTCAACAAGCAATGACCGCGGAACCCATGACAGATGGCGTCCTAGGAGTTCCCTTTACCATTTGTCCCTGGGAAGTTCGGAAATTAAATACAGTCAGATTATGCGAAAGGAAATTAAGGAAGTAATTGTGTTTACTCGCACCTAACAAATATAGCACTGTCAATTTAGCTAGCACAGGCAGATGTGGAACAGATTGCATGTGCTCTATATATCTCACTATAATGATATCTTCGACAACAGCAGGGTATAACCAAATGGTTAATAGTGACTAACATTAGTCGTAGGAGCTTCTACTGGAAGAGGACAATGAAAGACAGAGGATAGCCCACCGGTGATGGCCTTACGTATTCAAAAATGGGGATCGCTCAGCCAGGCAATAATTTTTGAGGTAGTGGAAGAATATAGCTGTGTGAGCAGCTGAAGAACATCAAGAGAAGATGGAGACCAACGGAGAACCACGACTAATAAAAACTGGACGCCAGTGCCATGTGGAGTAGGCTCCACCTAGCGAACAGCCACTCCACCCCCCCCAGGTACTGGACGGGAGTTGTGGGATTACAGTGTGGAAGGCGGGGGGGGGTTCTCATCTCGCCCTCCCAGGTCAATTTACTGGCCTGTGATTAAATCAGAGAAAATTAATCTCCTCACCTTTTCATTCGATATCAGCGTCTTCAAGCTGGAGAGATTTAGGGTGGATGAGGAGGTGGGGCGCGCAAGATGGAGCCGCGAGGGCCATAAGTCAGCACACCAGCCAGGCTTTTAAATCACAGCGCTGGGGCCAGCCGGGAGCGATGGCTGGCTGGCTGGCTGGCTGGTACGAAGGCTGACTGGCTGAAACTGCAGGGCACCACCATGGGGGACTGAAACGCACCAGTGACCACCAGTCCATCTCACCAACCCCAACTCATGCACTCATGCCCATAGCCCTAGCTCTCTCTTCAGATATGCTATAAGGGGCCGTGATATACACCCATATGCATATGCAAATATCACAATCACATTAAAAAGTCATACCGAGCCAATCATTTTCATTGTAATGTCATCTCAAAGGCGAAATGAACAGTGGAAGTGTATTAAATAGGATTTTTGTTTTGTGCAATGCCCTCATTACAGATGACCTGGAATTTGCATATTATGGTGCCAACGAAGCAGTAGCAAGCAAATCTGAAGCGGTCAAATAGCATAAATATAAAAATATATCATCTTCATTTCATTAAAAATGACATGACAGAAGAGAAAGTGGTGTTTTTTTTTCACTGCCCAACTTTCACCCCATCCCCTACCCCGCACACATTTCCGGTGCAAAAACCTTGAAAAGTGGCCTCTGAGTAGGATGGCAAAGTGTCAACAGGCTATGGAGCGTGTCACAGTAAACTAACCCCCCCCCCACCCCATGGAAGACAATGCCAAAGGATGAGGGGGAAGAGAGTGGCTGAGGTGGTGGTGGTGGTGATGGGAAGGCAATGGGAAAACCAGATCAAGGGGAAGAGCTGAAACGAAACGACTGCTGCAAAAGCGTTGGCACGGGTGAGGGAGTGTGCGGACGATGCCGGCAACTCTGTGTGTGAGTGCCTAATGGCTTATGCTAATACTGCACTCACACACACACACACTCTCTCACACACACACACACACACACAAAAGAGGCCTCCACCTCACGCCATCTCGCCCATGCCCATGCGTGTGCTCCTTATGCTGCTCACTGTATAAATCAGCATCTTTACTGTCCAAAAAGCATCCAAACAAAACCTAATGCCATCACAATCTGCTAAATAGGGCACAAGGAAGTAAGGGTTTGAAAACAAACAGTAAACAGTGAGGTGTAGGCAAAGTATGGTTGTTTCCCATTTTCAAAAGGGCAACAAGCATTCAGCTGAGCAGAAGTGGTTATGTCCACGTTTTTTGCATGAACTACAATTTAAAAAAGCAATTCTCTTTTAGCTAAAACGAAAAGCTCAAACCTCAAACCTCATTGCGCAGCTGGCTCTGTCTTGCCATCAGGAGGCAATATGGTAAATATGAAAAGGTTCAAGCGAGAGGGCAAAGAAAGATACAGTTCCCTTTTGGGCATGGCTGCAGTTAGCCCTGTAAAAGCCTTTTAGGAAACCTGACAGCAGACAAGAACCATACTGCCATTAGCCTTAAGTATTTTAGATCCCGAATAACGCCAAAGGGTGGCAATTCATATTTCAGAGCACGAATAAGGCCGAAAGATTCCAAAGCATACCAGCGTTGGTGGAATTTTAATTTCCCAACACTGTTGAAAGTGTTGTGCTGGCCAAATAGATAAATTAATAAATAAACAACCACTCCACCAAACAGTAGGAAGGGGGGACGTCTGGAAGTGCTTGCATGTGCATTTACTAGAGTGGAGTGGGCTCCTCGGGCGTCCACTCTGCTCCGTGCCGTGTTGTTATATGGAGTTTACATCCCGGGCCAGTGGCTTGAATTAAGAGTGAGTGGCCACCTCGGAGTACAGGCGGGTGATAAATTAACCCCGCCAGGGCAGGACTACGCTGCAAAGGGTTCGCATATGGGGCCCATCACTTAGATTCCATTAGGTTAATCATGCATAATAACAACACATAGTTCTGTCTGATAAATCGCCCCCCTTCCAGGAAAGGCGTGTGGAGGATGGGATGGAGATGGGGGGGGGGGCAAGACCATCGCTGTGACATGGTCACCAAGGTCAGTAGGAGAGGACCAATGGGGGAGTGTGAGTAAGCATCAGTGAGCAATGGGAGCTCTGACATGAAGACCATCAATTTGAATGTTGTTTTATTATTAGTGAAAAAAATAAATAAAAATGACCTAGATTAATTATACTTAATTATATATTTATAGATGATCACAAAACCATGTTAATTATATCCAACTAAGTCTAACATGCGGATAACTGTATATGCTATTTGAGCATGTGATAGTAATTATAATGGGGTAAAGAAATACAGCAGAAGAGCAGAGGAGTCTCCGTGCTAAAAGCCCCTGATAAAGAGGCCTAATGATGACCTTGTACTTTAAAAGCTGTATTTATCTGGGATTCTTCAAGTCAAGCTCAGCACTCTGACTCAAAGTACTCCCAGTAAATATCGAAGGCTACTGCGCGATGTGCAACATAGCAAAATATATTCTTTCAGAGGTAGACTGCATCAAAACAGGTGTGTTGTTTAAATCACCTACCCTTTCATTTAGTACAGTAAACCTACCCTACCACAGTACACTACATGTAGCAAACATGCTCTGCGTCAGACATCACTGCGCCGGGATTAGTGTGTGCTTCACCTAACTGTGTGTTCACTGTGTGCTGAGTGTGTTTCACTAATTCACAGATTGGGATAAATCCAGACCAAATTTCCCTCACGGGCATGTGTGTTTTTAACTTAAAGTCTGACATATTCTCTCTACACTAGTACACCCTTCATTTGGTGGCCATTGTCATATTCAAGTCAAAGGATTCAGAATAGTTCATATCATCTTCTCTAATCTGCAAATGATTAAAGCACATTGACTTGGAATGCTATCTGTAGGCATCAGAATACTGTGGGCCACACAGAGGGTCAAGTGAGAGCTCCAGCAGACACAGGAAAAGAACAGACATGTTTAAGGAGAAAAGATGGACACAGAAGAGCAGAGAAAAAGCAGCAGAAGAAAAGCGAGGGTAAAAAGAATAGGGGTAAAAAGAGGAACAAAGGGAAGTTAGAGACAGTGCTAGATAGATACGCCACAAACCCCAGGCTGTCCTGTTTTTTATCGTTTTTCTTTTATTCTCTCTCTCTTCTCTCTCTCAGCACAACACATCAAAAACAAAGGCGCGCTAGGAGTCTAGATTAGGCTGCGGGGCCGCTCTTGAAGCCGCGAACAACACGGGGTCAGCGCCGAGGCGAGGCGAGCCGCGGCGAGCGCATTATGAGCATCGGTGTAGCCGGGTAATTATCGACGCTTTAAAGTGAGCCTTGCGCGGCTCGGCACAAGAGACCACGGGTGCGGTGGGTGGGAGGGGAGGAGGAAGAGGAGACGGAACAGAGGAGGGAAGGATTAGCCACACCAAAGGGAGATAGGCTCGGCAACTTTGTCGTTCGATTGTGTAATGTTTACTGACAAGCTCTCCTCTTTTTTCGCGTTGAGGCCGACACAATGCTCCCGACATTCGCTTTGAACTGGGTGGATGCCAGGGTTGTCCACCGCAGCCATTTTGTCTGGAAGTTGATTTCCCCTATATGCTCCCCCCCTTCTCTCCCCTCACAAGGTGTTATTCTATGATTCTCCCTCTCTGACGCAAGCACCACTGGAGATGTTCACAGTCTAGCAGGGGTAATAGAAGCTGTGAAAAATGGATGACATTAACGAGTGTTACAACGCAGTCGATTTTTCTTGCGTTGGGACCTGGCAGAGGGATGGTGTGTGTGTGTGTGTGTGGGGGGGGGGGGGGGGGGGGGATGGAGTGCAGGCAGCAGACAGCTACAGTATGCTGAGGGAATCAAAATACAGGCATATATTAATGGCCTTTGAGCCCCAGATATATAAATAGGCGGCGGCTACGGGCGGCGGTGCGCGGGCCACCCTATACATCACGTTCCAGGCCCCTGCTCAGGTGAGGGCGTGACAGCGCGCGGCGCGGCGTGGCGTGGGGAGAGAGAGACGCGAGCGAGGGGCCCACGACGCAAGAATCACAAAACATTACTAATGCCAGGCAGCCACTCCATCATCGAGAACGCTCGCCCTCCTCTCTTCTCCTCTCCTCTCCGCCACACCAACCCACCCGACGGCTTGCAAAAAAACAGGCTCACCGGCGGCACGCCATCGCCAGGTAGCAACGAGTACGACACAACTGTGGCATGATCAGGTTTGGTCAGGGGGCCTTGGATTGGGGGGGGGGAGGGTGTGTGTGTGTGTGTGTGTGTGTGTGCGTATGGGGGAGGGGGGAGGCAGGTTAGAGATAACATTGTGAAATGAGCTGAATTGCACGCTGGGAGATCTATAGCAAAGCAAATTGCGAGCCACGCGAGGTACATTGAGGAACATTGAGTCATCAACCTTGACTTACTCACCTGACAATGGTGTGAGCGTTTATATTGCCTTCTGCCAGCTCATAGCCTGTCAGGAATCACTCAAGCTTCTACGCTTGCTAATGTTTCTGAACATAGAGGTCTGTGGCAGCTATACCTGTATGGCTTTGGCCACAGCATATACAACTACAAAAAACCGTTGCACACTTTCTTTCCCCAGCTTTCTGACAAGCTGTCTACCTATCCAACACTCATAACTGAACGCCCGCATTCGGAAACCAAGCGGAAAGCAGGTCGTGTCCCCATAAGCCGTTTGCCTGGCAACTCACAAAACTCTCTTTTGGACAGTGTCTCTTTTCCCCCCTTTCCTATGTTCCTTTCTTTCTTTCTCTCTCTATCTCTCTCTCTTGCTCTCTTTTCATTCCCCTTCTCGGCTTGCAGAATGCAAATCAACGGAGCGGGAGCCCTCCTGTCCACTCACCGTGTAAGTGATCACAGCCAGCATGCCAATCAAGGTCAGTGAACTGATGGAGAAAGACAGAGCAGCCAGGCCATCTGCAGAGGGAGAGAGAGGAAGAAAGAGAGGGAGGGAGAGAGAGAGGGAGGGAGAGAGAGAGAAAGAGGGAGGGAGAAATAGAGGAAGAGAGGGAGAAGGAGGAGAGGGGGAAGAAGGGAGAGAGAGGTGGAGAAAGAGAGAAATATATAAAAATACAAATATTCAGGCCTAGTTCTAAAACAAACCTGTCTAGCTCAGAGTTTTCAAGGGGCATGGTGGATGTCTTATAATGTTACTACTTGCTACTGTTTCTTAGTTTTTATTTATTTATTTTTTGTTTAACCCATTTTTATCAAAATGGCACTGGATTTTGTGCCCATCACAGAAAGGTCACCTGAGTAGCTTTGCCCTGAAAACATCCATTTCCCTGAGGTAAATAAATATATAAATGTGGAGGCCCGTGTCAAACATTCACACAACATGACAGATGAACAACAAGCGAGCACAAACAGAGACGTCGTCCACGAGCCATGTCTGATCTTTCTGGCGTGGAGACATGGAGTTCAGGTCTCCAGCAGAGCCTTGGAGGACAACAGCCAGGTGGGGTGGAGAGAAGGCAGACAGAGAGACGAGGGAGAGGAGAGAGAGAGAGAAAACAGAGGGTGTGTGTGTGTGTGTGTGTGTGTGTGTGTGTGTGTGTGTGTGTGTGTGTGTGTGTGTGTGTGTGTGTGTGTGTGAGAGAGAGAGAGAGAAAGAGAAAGAGAAAGAGAGAGGAGAGGAAGGGAGAGAGATGGGCAAAGAGGCATAGAGAGGGAGAGAGAGAGAGGAGGGGAGAGAGATGGGGGCACAATGCCAGCTGTCAGAGGGAGCGCCAGATGAGGAAGATGGATGGACAGTGACTGGTCTCGCTCCCTGTTAAGACCCCACCTGTCTAAGGGACCAAGGCAGCAGCAGCACCACTACCTCCTTCTCCTCCTCCTCCTCCTCTTTCTTCACCACCACCTATTGCTCCTCCTCAGTCAATAGCACCTCCACCTTCTCCTCTCCATTCACCTCCTCCTTCACCAACACATCCTGCACCAACACCTCATCATTCTTCTTCGACATGTCCTCCTCCTCCTTCTTCAAAACCTCCTCCTCCTCCTCCTCCAACACCTCCCCCTGCCTCCGCCTTACTCCAGCTCCCCATTCCCCCCAGCCTCTCAGTGGAGATGCTGGCATCAGGCAGGGCGGCCTGGAAATGCTGGGAGATCGGTCCAAACAACGAGGTGGCGTCTTCAGTCGAAATGCTTCCGCACGCACAAAAAACGCGAGCGGCTTTTTTTTTTCCATCATGAAAAGAAAACGAGAAGCTCAAGCTCGAGCGTGGCGCACAACCTGGCTGCGCAAGGAGCCCGAGACAAGCGGAGGCAAACACGGAACAAAGATGAGTTATACACCTGCTAGCCGCCGCCGACGGAACAGATAAAAGAAGGGAGGACGGGGGGGGGGAAAGACAGGCCTTAAAAAAGAAGAGAAAAACAAGAGCTTTGAAGTCTGACAGCTGCATTGGGCATTACCATTTGAATGGGCGTTTGCCTTTTGTGATCGCACCGCTTTTTGTTAAGTGGCGAGCTTGGTTATGAAGACAATGGCCGCCGTGTTCTGCTTGGGGAGAGCGCCTCTGTTTATGAACTCCCCGACAAAAGGCAGGAGGGATGGGAAGGATGTTTGCTGCCTGCGCGCTCTGGATCCTTCAACAGATTTTCCGGGGATTAGACATCGGTGTGTATATTGTCTATAATCGGCGGGAGCAGGGGCTTCACATCTGGACTGCACTGCCTAGGACACAGGCGAGCGCTGAGAGGGAAGGAGAGAGACAGAGAGAGAGAGAGAGAGAGAGAGAGAGAGAGAGAGAGAGAGAGAGAAAGAGAGAGAGAGGAGGTTCTTATCTCCCAGAGCATGGAGCCCCCTCGGGTGTGTGTGTACACCAGGCGAAGTAGCAGAGGGAGAGGAAGAGGGAGAGGGAGGTGTTTATTAAAGAGTTCCTCAGCTGGCTCTCTGAGTGTTTGTTTGTTTGTGTGTGTGTGTGTGTGTGTGTGTGTGTGTAACACGATACAATCAGACACACAAACAAACATATGCACACGTGTGCAAACACTGACTATAGCAAGCTGAAGCACCAAGTCACCACACAAATCCACACGCACCCAAGATGTGCGCACACAGGCATGTAGCGCACACACACATACATACATGCATACATACATGCATGTACATACAACGTGCTACATTCTCTATGTGGGTCATGTCCAAAAGGACCTGACGAAGACCTGAGTGGTAGAAACGTTGTAACCTAGCCTACCATTAAACTGGGAGCATACAAGACAGTGTGCGGATATCCTTTCTTCTTTCTACGTATTTGCTAGTATCCAGCACCTGTCGAATTTTTATAGATGTGCGTACATTTCCGCAACACGGTTCATTCCAAGACAGAATCCAGAAAAATGGTTGCTGCATTGTCTCAGATTTTGCTCACCGTTTGTCAACATAATGTTTAGGTCCCAAAACGAAAACATGTAAAATATGTTTTGTTCACTTCCAATGTTCTCATATTTTTTATGGCCTTGGATTTTTACACTATAAAAATGTCTTATCTAGGAAATCCTGTCTGGACATTTATATCTTAAAAAGTATTGTTCCTGGCCTGCCCAAACCGGAGGATGAAAGACAAACATATTCTCAGAATGACTGGACCATTAAAAGTTTGTACTGCATACCCGTTGATTTTATTTTTATATATATATATATATAGGCCCTAGATTCAGAACAAATTGCAATAAAAGTGATATTAAGGGTATTACAAACTCATTTTCTATACCCACATGGCATCAATCAATATTTTGTCTGCAAATACAATACTTTATTAATGTGGTGCCAATATTTGCAGTATCCACAGCATATTCCGAGAAATTAAGAATAAAACTGTGTGGTAATAGAACTCTGTTTTAATATCTATGGTAGATCATTGATACTTTGTACATTAAACATCTATACAATACTGTATTAATGTGGTGCCAATATTTGCGGTATCCACAGCATATTCCGAGAAAATAAGAATAAAACTGTGTGGTAAAAGAACTATATTTTAATATCTATGGTAGATCATTGATATTTTGTACATTAAACATACATATATTAAGCTATTTCCACATAGAATTTCAAGTTTCCTACTCGCTACACTACATATCAAATATTGTTAGGTAACGTTAACAAAATATTTTATTTAAAGACAAAAAAATGTTTGATACGAAATATCTTACAGGCCTTAGTTTTGGGACCCATTCATGACAAAGTTTGAACAAAATTAGATGGTGCGGTAACAACGTTATCTGATTTGACATGGAATGCTCCATGTCTAGGGCACATTCACACTAGACCGTTTGGTCTGGACCCAAGTTCGTTTGGACCGATGGTTTGGTGATTTTTGCTAATGTGAATGCAGTCTACCGAACTTGGGTGCGAACCTGGGCCCGCTAGAAAACAGGGGTCTGGTCTGGGGTACGGTTTGTTAGAACTCTGGTGTAGTTCGCGATCTGTTACAAAACCAGAAAATAAACTGCCGTTTTTGCAACATTGTAAAGCGATTGGTAAAAATAAGCTAGTGTTTATGACATAAACAGACTGAGGTCCGCAAACAAATATGTAATGTGAACAGAGACCAGCTGGGTCAAGGCACTCGGGTACGGTCCAGTTAAACGGACCCAGTGTGAATGCACCCTCAGTCAGTCTCTCTGTCTCTCTCTCCCTCTCTGTCTCCCTCGCTCATTCTCTATTTCTCTCTGTCTCTGTCTCTCTCGCTCACTTTGTCTTGCGTCAGCAGGCCGTCTCTCACGCTCGTTGAGGAAGAGCAGCAGCCTTCCTGCCAAGGCCTCTTAATGTGATGGGCTAGAAGAGCGATTACAAGAGACCAGAGAGAGAGAGAGAGAGAGGGAGGATGAGAAAGAGGGAGAGAGAATAAGAGTGAAAGAGAGGAAGAGAGGGGAAGGGACAGAGGGAGAGAGGGGAAAAGAATGAAAGAGAGAGAGAGGGAGGATGAGAGAGGGTAAAAGTGAAAGAGAGGGAGAGAGGGGTAGGGTGAGAGAGAGGGGAAGAGAGAGAGAGGTAGAAAGAGAGAGGGGAAAGAATGAAAGAGAGTGAGAGAGAAAGAGAGCGAGGGAGAGCTAGAGGGAGAAGAAGAGAGAGTGCATGAGAAAAAAGAGGGAACGAGAGAGAAAGGATGAAAGCAATGGGAGAGAGAGCAAGAGAGAGAGAGAGAGAGAGAGAGAGAGAGAGAGAGAGAGAGAGCGTCTGAGACAGTTCGCCTGACTGGCCTCTGTTGCATAATTACGGGGGGATTGCAGATAAGATCCCCCCTGGCCGATTGAATGAAAGCCAGACCCCCACCTCTCCGATACAGATCTGTCTATCTGTCTATCGCAGCCTCTTGTCTGTCCCTCTGTGTTCGGCCCATCCTTTAGCCCTCACCTCTCCTCTAATAGGGATGCAGATCACACATCATCGGCCTCTGTCATCACCTCTTCTGTTTTTTTATGTTCATTTGATGCTCTGCCAATTTTGGGCTTAATAGCACCAGCCGTGTGTTTTTCCAGACAGGACCCATGAATTTGAATAAATCAGTGTTTCAGATACACAAGCACCCTGGTGAGCATGGGGCTTAAAAGCACTGCAAATATGATGTGCAGCTGGGTCACTGAGATGGTGCTAGTGGGGGGGGGGGGGGGTTGACAGGTTGTGGGGCTATGGTCTACAATGTCGTACCCAACAGGTGGCAAGGTGGCGCCGTGTTGGGAGGACCGCTGCAGAGATCTCCTCTCTCCGAACGGATCCACGTGACCCTATGTGCTCGGCTGACGACACCACCAGCCTGCCAAGACGCCATCGGCAAGGCGAGCCGCAAAACGCGGCCGCTGCAGGGTTGTTGTGGCGCAAGTGGCTACAGTGCCCGTACCATATATGGGTTTAAGTGCCCACAGGGACCCCGAGTTCAAGTTCAAGGTCATTTCCCGATCCCACCCCGTCTCTCTCCCCCCCCCGAGTCACAGTCCTATCAAAAATAAAGCCAAAAAGCCCCCATCAGCAGGCTCTTCTCAGGTGCTGATTAAGACAAACAAACCCCAAATGCCCCGCTCCGGAGCCATTATATTTAGACCCCCTTTTCCCCCCTAGAAGAAAAAAACCTCTCTGGAGTAACTCTAATCATTAAAAGCAGGACTCCAGAGAGGGCCAGTGGAGACAAAAGAATGAATTGAGAAAAAGGGGTTAGCGGGTAGAGGGGATAGGGGGCAGGCTTTGGGTAGTGTGTGTGTGTGTGTGTGTGTGTGGGGTGCCAGCTAGAAGATTCCCCTCCAGAGGATGGTGGCTCTGTCACAGAGTTACTCAAGGCTATCATTGGATTACGCCGGATTGTTCCCTGGCTCTTTGTCTTGCAGGCTGGGGAGGCAGCGAGCAGGAAGAGAGAACGATAGAGAGAGAAAGAGAAAGAAAAAAAGAAAGAGAGAGAGAGAGAGATGAGGGCAGGGGAAGAGGGATTGAGAGTCAGAGAGGGAGAAAGAGAGGGGGGAGAGATAGGAAGTGAAGGACTCTGCCTTCTCCGTGGCTCTCTCTATGAAAAACGCGCTCAGCTGTGGCCCAAAAACACTCCAGGCACCACGGTCAGCAGCCACACACACAGACCTACTTTATCCCATCAACACACACTTACCCAATCAAGGACCACATGGTGGGGTGGGATGGGGGGGGGTAGTGGAAAAGGACGTTGTCATCGTCACACTTGCCTTGATTTATGACCTTGAGGGTGGTGTGTGACATGAGCCAAAGCACATCTAACAGGAGGCCGTCTGGCCTCACCCACACACACCCACACACACCCACACACCCCCACACACACCCCCACACACACACACACACACACACACGTCACTGCGTCACTCGGTCAGTGAGCATGGCCGGCACTGCAGAGGCAAGCCAGGCGGGGACCGGTCAGGCTTCACTGCACTGTCACACGAGTCCTAATGGCCACCCTGCATTGGCTGGGGCCGCCTAAATGAACAGTTTGCTGCAAACGGGGGCATAAGGGGGGTGATACTTAGCAAGGGACGTGGAGAGGATGGGTGGTGGTGGTGGTGGTTGACTTCCGTTTGCTCAATTAACCTACCATCTGGAGAGAAGGAGAGAAAAAATAGGCTGCTGGGGTGCCCCCCGACCCCTCACGTTCGTTTTTGATAAAGAAAAGCAATAGCCTGTGGTGAACTCCTTCAGTGCCCCCGCCATGCCTCAAGATGCCAACAGAGACTCCGCAGAGTCAGGTGTGGAGGTGGTGGGTGTGTGTGGGGATGTGTGGGGATACGAGGTTGTGTGGGGCGGATGGTCAGGTGGAGCTGGGGGGGGATGTGAAAGTGTGACAGATGGGCTCAATTCCTGGTGATCCCCAGATGCTGGATGGCCTGGAGGTCACTGTGGTTCCGCTAGGGGAGCACCGGCCCACTGGCCTCCAGTTCCTATTAGTCTGGACAGGAACTAGTGAGGGAAGAAACACCTTAGGATGACTCCAACGCCAGAACTGCACACACACATGCGCACACACACACACACTCACACACATACAGTACTGCACACACACACACACACACACACACACACACACACACACACACACACACACACACACACACAGTACTGCACACACACACACACACACACACACACACACACACACACACACATATGCGCACGCACACACACACACACAGAGCAATAAAATGGGTCCACATAAATAAGCACAGATACGCTTTAAGAAATTTCAGAGCCACTTCTATAAAACAAACATTCAAAAACAGGACTGTCTCCAGACAGCCGTGATTACATTCAAATCATGTTTCAATAACAACCAAATAAATAAATAAACCAAAACTGGGGAGGGGAAAAACACTTTCACAGAATCTGCAGATAAACAGGAATGTGGCACACTTCTCAGAAGTCTACGGCTGAGAAAAGGCTCCTGAGTGACATTTCAAAAGCAAGGGATTTTTTTCCTAACCCCCACCCCAAGCAACCCCCCCCCCCCCCCCCCCCCTCACCACCACCACCAACTCTTGACGGCAGTGTGGCAGTTGACGGCATTGTAGCGCCACAATGAGACAGGCTGACAGTGACGAGGCTAAATGTCGCCCACGTCAAGCCCCCGTGTCAGCCCACGCACACCACAGCACACCACTTTTCAATCAGGCTCCAGTCCAGACGCCTCCAGACACCATTCGGACCCGAGCTGCCTGGGACTGGAGAAGAGAGACAGGAACCTTTGCTGGGACCCTAGCCTAGCCTAGCCTAGCCTAGAGTGCTCACTAGCTCCTTGGGGTATTACAGACCCCAGGTCAGCAGGGAGGTGGACATTCTAACAAAAGATTATTTTCTGTAACAACTCAAGGTTCTAAAATTCCATGTTGAATTCCATGAACTCAGATACTCCTTAAAACAATCATTTTACAACATTCTCGTCACCCCGGTGAAGGGTTAAGGGGGTGCTAAGTGTTAGGTTAGGTGTCTTATCTAGGTTACTTACGGTTGCCAAACTCTTCCACCAGGTACTGCATCTTATCCCACTGGGTGGCATTCTGCTGGTTGGGCGGGGGGTGCAGCGGTATGAAAGCCCTGAGGGAAAAGACAGAGCGAGAGAGAGAGAGAGAGAGAGAGAGAGAGAGAGAGAGAGAGAGAGAGAGAGAGAGAGAGAGAGAGAGACAGGTCCTCGTTAACAGTTGGCATTTCGCTCCCTGGCATTTACGCTCACACTGAACCATTTAAAAAGATCCATCTCTCTCCACTTTCAGTTTTATTCTCCTGTCAGCTCCTCAAGCCGGTTCATTCTACCCTTGCCATTTGTTAAATCATATCAAGTCACGCTACACCACCTGTAACGAAGCTCACGCAAGTCAAATAAAAATAAGATTACTTACTGACAGCAATAACTTAAATCAATGTGCTAACAAATATAGAATCACTTCTGTTCTGTAGTCAGACAGATAAATAGTTACGATATGGCAAAGTTAGCACCTCAGGAAAACGCACACGATAGAGATCCCTGTCTGCCGACTGGTGGTGTATAGTGTTCAGGAGAAGATGGACTCTGATAAAAGAGTCTGATAGAAGTTAGCTGAAAGTGCTTGTAACAGCCTTAACTGAATATTCAATATTTTGCATGAATATTTCCAATCAATGTCTGGGTGAAATATAAGTTGGATCAAGTGCCTCATATTGACATCAAAGAAGAGCCTCCTGCATGTTTCAATAGACAGTCTGGTCTTGTCTTTTGCAAATGTGGCATCGGATATTTGAAGGTTACCCACTGTCAACTTCTGATTTCAGATCTCAGATGTTTTTGATGGGACTGGGCTTATTGCTGGCCTCTGGCCTATTGCAGTGGCCTTTGGTATTTAGCCTTGGCTTTGGAAAGAAGCCGAACAATAGATATGAATGCTCACTTTTTTCTCATCTCTAACCATACAGATGGGGTTTTTTTCTGTGAAAAACACTTTCATTTAGCCTGCTTTCTCCCCAGGGCATTCCTCCATATTGTGACATGTTCAGGTGTTTTGTCAAATTGAAGCCTGGCTATTTGTCACAGTAGTGGGACTCCTGGATCTTTTACCCTATATCACAATTCCACTGAAGTGGACACAAATGGCATGAGATAAGATTATTACGACTCGAGTCTGGGGGTCAGTTCACGTTTGTCGTACAGCTGAATTTAGGAGCTTCTTCCACCTTTCAGAAAGCTCTTCGTCTTAAACTACAGTCCACCTGGCCAGTCCAGTCTGGCTGTATGCAAATAGGCTGCATAGCAAAAGATTTTCTTTTTATTTGTATGTACATTGTGAACAGCAATTAAACTTCTTTAGCACACACACACACCACCATTTTTTGACTACTACAGTCAAACAGAAAATGCCAATGTCTTTGTCAATGACTTTACGTAACCACTAAGTGGTAACACAGTGTTGATTTGTACAGAAATACAACTACCCTGCCTTGAAATGTACAATCAGTGTTAATCAAACAGATTATAGAAGATGAAATGCAGCAATGTTTAACACGGGGGGAAAAAAATGAAAGACGCATTTTTAATCAAAGCTAAATGACCAAAGGCATTTGTTTTCCTTCGCAAACGTGCGTCTAATGGTTTGGGGAATTTCCAAGTTATCAGTGTTGTCAACAGCCCACAGCATCATTTGTACCAATCTACTCTGAGGAGGCGTGTGTACATCATGCAACTGTAAACAACTTGTCAACAGGTCACCTCTCATGTGTACACAGACATCGACATGATCCAGCCTGCATGTTTCAACCTACACACCAGCACTTCTCTGTAGAAGTATCCGGAAAATCGCTTTGTCCTGCCCTACTTAACAACGTAACGGAGAACCCAGGTGAAGGGGAATATTCTTCCAGCGCATAATGGTTTATTTATAACAGCCTGGAAACTTTGGATGGGTTTTGTTTCAGGGTAATGCAGGAGGACAGGCTATCTCTAGTTTGAATTCACGCGGTTATTTATGTGGCTAACCCAAATTGACCTGTGCTGGGGATCTTTTCAAGCATGAAAGCAGTGGTGTCCAGCCGCACGGCTTTAAGCCGTGCTAATGAATCCGTGCTTGGTCTGACCATTCTTTTCTTTTTGTTAAATGAGAGCATTAATCAAGTGCCTCGCTAATCTGTAAACATGCCAATCACAGCCGAAGAAGGAAGCACCAGCGAATGAATTAGCGCCGGCCACCAAACAATGCTGCCTCACAAAATACAAAACAAAAAGCCTGGGGATGGGATATCTAGTGATTCAGACGAAAAAACAAATGAGCAGTGTGGTTTACAGGACTCTCGGCAAAGGGGCAGGCCGATCCGAAAGGCTGCCTTTCACAGGGGGGAAAAAACTAGAGTGGAGGGAAAGTAAGAGTGCTGGAACAAGCTGCCTAGACTGAGCGTGTGATGCCAAACAAAAGAGCTGTGGCTCGGAGAAAGGAGGAGTTACTGGAGGACAACGGATGGACAGGTATCACCAGCGGGAGGGGGGGAGGGAGAGAGAGGGAGAGAGAGGGAGAGAGAGAGAGAGAGAGAGAGAGAGAGAGAGCTGGAGGTAAAAGCCATCATGTTGTGGTGCACCTGAGAGCCTGGCAACAATTCCCAGCGCAGGACGAAGGGGCGATGAGGTGGTTCAAAAGGTAAAATGGACCCCAAATTGCTTTGGTCTCCAATGAATCTCCTTTTCTCAATCTCCTTTTCCCCCTCACCTCTCTTTCTTTTTCCACGAGTTGTTTAAGTCTAGCCCTCTTGTCACCCTCCCCTCCCTTTCACTCAGCTACACAACTCCATCATTTAATGCTTGAGTGCACATTAAATTATATGATCTTAGCTGCAAGCATGCTATTGTCAGAAGTGCAAAAAAAAAGATCCATTATGTTTATGCTGTGCAGGCACCAGTGAACATAAACAGTGTAAACTTGAGGTTAAATGGGACACGGTCCAGGGCCATGTATCACTATAGATTTAGGTATCAAGTCACTTCAGGGAATTTAATCACAGCTTGGCGGTGGGTCGGCGAGAGCCCAGGCTGAGGTGCTGAGCTTTCCAGGTCTCCCAGGACAACAACAAAACAGAGGATGCAGCAGAGGGAAAGAGATTCAACATCAAATGAAAGATCTTTTGGAGACCGCTGTGGTTATTCAGCCCGTTTTTCTAGGGCTGTGCTGACTGGAAGGCTTTCATCTCCCTAACTTCCAAGTACATCTTTTGCCAAATCGCACATTTTTATTATCAAGCTTTTCGCAAAGATGGACAGGAAATAAAATGTTTGCCACAAGCACAGAAACAGATTGGGAGAAGGTCAAAATCAGGTACAAATCTGCTGTTGACTCCCCTGAATCAAATCAAATTAACAGTGCCTAGAACATAAAGAGCTTTAGAAACAGGATATGACACAGAGGCAAAACACTGGGGATGAATCCATAAAACATCCTTCATAAAGTACAACGATCCCGGATTATCGCCTTCACACCAGCAGTGTTTCCCAAACATTGACTTATTTGTGGCGGCCCACCACAACACTGACCACCACACAATGATTTACCAGGTTGTACTAAATTGTGCTTAAATCTGGTTAGCATCATAACCACGCTGTGCTAATTTGTTAAAAACTGTTGCATTCAAGTCAATTCTGCAAACCTACCACCACAAATAGAATTTAATTCTGTGGGAAACACTGCACCAGCCTTCCACTTGAGCTGTGACTCATCCTGCCCAGGTTTGGGCTTCTTTAGTCTTTGCTAATGCTAGCAATCCGCTGTGATGGGGGTGGCTTAGATCCATCCTTTCCAACACTGAGCTGCTGGGGGAACAAACCCAAATTCAATCGCCAAAATCCTCAGGAAATACGGTTATTTAGTCTAGAATGCCATAGGATTCTATAGGCGTTTTTTGCAGGCATTTTAGGAGTAACTTGCTAGATTTGACCAATCCATAGCCTACATGCACAAGCAGTTTGAGTAGCCTATGTGCTATAGCCTATGTGGCACTTTGTGGCACTGATAACACTACGTTCGCATTAATAACGCAATATTTGCAAAAAATCTGGCCCAGAAAGGGAGACAGAGACAGAGATAGATAGATAGAGGGACAGGGAGAGAGATAGATATAGAGAAAGAAAGAGAGAGAAAGTGAGAAAGACAGAGATAGAGGGAGAGATAGAGGGAGAGAGAGAGAGAGAGAGAGAGAGAGAGAGAGAGAGAGAGAGAGAGAGCGCACTGAGCCACCCAGCCAGGTCCTCTGCCATGCCCTGTGTTGGGCTTCAGAGCGGACTGGCGTTGGTGTGTGGACAGGTGGGTTGGCGGACGGGCGTGGGCTTTTAAACTGACATGCGGCCGGATCTCATTAGCAGGGCTTAATGACATATACTGGGTCTCCCCACAGCACGGGGACGAAGGGACGGGCCCTGGAAACCTCACACTTACCCAATTAGCAGCAACGCCGTGCAGATGATGACGAATCCAATTGTGTACTTCAGCGCATTTTTCACTTGCTGTAATGAAGAGAGAAAACCTCACTGTACATAATCAGCTGTTAATAAAATCAAAGTTCGTCTGGGGGCAAAGGGGTGGGTGGCTTGTTTGTGGGTGTGTGTGTGGGGGGGGGGGGTTCTACAGAGAGGAAGGGGGTAGAGAAAGAGAAAGAGCGAGAGTGAGAGAGAGAGAGAGAGAGAGAGAAAGAGAGGATGGGGGGGGTTAACACTCATTTATTGAGCCAGGATGATTCAGCCAGGAAGATTGGAGCCAGAGAGATGGATGGAGACAGGAGCCAGAGAGAGAGAAAATAAGAGGCATGGGAGACGTGGAGCAAGTGAGAGGGAGACCAATTCAGAAGAATAGCTCCTGAGTGGGGACAATGAGTCACAGTGAGAAAGAAGGAGGGAGAGAGAGAGAGAGAGAGAGAGAGACAGACAGAGAACCGGGTGAAAGAGAAAGAGAGAGAAAAAGAGAGAACAGGGTGAAAGAGAGTGTGTGTGTAACAAGCAGGGAGAGGAAGCAAAGCCCAGTATCTGTTCAGGACTGACAGAGACATTGTCTATTTCTCTGGGCCCTGCGGTTTCAAAGGAGATCCTCAACACACACACACACACACACACACACACACAAAAAAAACACACACACACACACACACAGAGGGAGAGAGAAAGTGCCTTTGTCAGCTCAAAAATCAACAGCAGGAGAAATAAAACGGCCTGCTATCACCACATCACTATGGTGTCCTTGGAGACAAATATTTGAAATTTCTGCAAGCTATCCTGCAAAGGGAATAAAAACAAATCTTTTCGAGGCCAGGAGCACCTCCCTTCAGTTAAGTCATTGACTCTTTATGTAGGAGGCCCATTTAAAAGTGTGGCGAATTTGAGGGGGTTTTAGGATTTCTATAATCAGAATAATATTATAACGATGGCTGTCTTTAAATGGAGTCAGGTCTCGTCGTCTCGCTGAATGTTATCTCTTAGCAAACAGGCCATCTCGTTCCCACTCTTGTGCGTTAGGAGTTCTATTTTAGAGAAAATGTTTCATTATCTCATTCAGAAGGCACATGAATGTCGAACCGAGGGAGGAGGCTCGGAGAGTATCATCTCCCACACTAGAGGCTACTGCAGATAATGATGTGACGTGCGAGGTGTGTGTGTGTGTGTGTGTGTGTGTGTGTGTGTGTGTGTGTGTGTGTGTGTGTGTGCGTTTATGGGGGGGGATTAACCTTAAAATAGACTATTCTCATAAGGAACAAAACTGCTGTTTCTTTTTATCCCGTAGTGATGTCATTCAGAACACATGCGCTCCATGAAAGGCTTACCGAGCACTTGTTGATGTTGTCATCGTCCTTCTCCTCATAGTAGAAGTAGACGAAGGGGATCCACAGGAACACACAGAAGAGGGTGATGGAGTAGAGAGCTAGAGAGAGAGAGAGAGAGAGAGAGAGAGAGATGTTCATCATCACCCTCTCATCACATTCAAACCAACAACAATGTGGACTGGGAGGCAATCTTGCATACAACAGATTTGATCTGATCTGATGGGATGAGATATGAGATATTGCGAGTGAGGAATGGCACATGGAGCTGCTTGTGCCTCCAGCGCAGCACGTGACATCACCCTGCGCTCGTATGAGTCAGTGCGCTCAGGTGTTCCACAGCTCTCACCTGCTGGAGCATCTTCAGGGACAACACAGCAGAATCATGAAACTCAGAAAGATTAATGGTGCTCAAGCAGCAACTGTCAAAATGATACAGAAAGCAAAGGCGTCTTGCGGCGCCCCCCCCCTCCCCCTGGGGAGCGGAGCTCCTTTAATATACCTTATGATTGAAACGGGAGCCGCTCCCTTGTGCCCACAGCACTTCATATCTCTCTGTTCTGAGGAGCTGGACCCACAATCTGCCAAGTGTGACATCAATCAACAGCAGCATGAAAAGATATTTACTTCTATGAAAATGCACAGGTGATCGTGAACGGTTTTCAACTCCAAAAAAGCCATTTGGTCCCATTTAAAATCAAGCCAAGATATTACAAAGTGATAAAGGCAAGGTCTCTTTCTGAAGTGAAAGCAGTATGTCTTTGAACACATACAGTAAGTAACTCAGGAAAGTAGACGACAACCATACACCTGAGACGAACCATACAAAATGATACAGAACTCTCGCTAATGTTACATCACACTAAATGTGCTTTGGTATATATTATCTGGCAAGTGAGAGACCAGTGTGTTTGGTTGGTGTGCCATGTCATCTTAATGGGGGCATTAAGCCATTAAAAATGCCGTATGTATTGTTTGGGGGGGGGGGGGGGGTGGGGGGGTGAAGATAGAGAAGAATCCTCGCTCCACCAGTGGATGTCCGCTTGAACAGCAGCAGCCCCAGAAATAAAAGCCTTTGTTCTTGCTGGCTTCTTACTGTTGCATCTTCTCTTCAGTGCTCTGTGTGTGTAGAGAGCACTCGGCGAGCTCATCCAACCCACCCACACCCCCATAGCCACCTCCATCCACTCACCCACCCTGCTCTCTCCTCTATCTCCTCTGCCTTAACACCCACTCACTCACTCTCTCTTTCTTTCTTGCTCTCTCTCTCTCCCTCCATCCTCCAGAGACAATTACAGAGGGCTGTGTTTGTTTGGATGCTCTTGTGCAAGCATTGTCTATTAGACAGGATGCTAACACTGTGTGGCATTAGAAATTCATGGTGGGGGGGGGGGGGGGGGTTACAGGGGAAGCTATTTTAAAGCAGCGGGAGGGCTTCGCTATCTTCAGCTAATGGATGTCTCTATAGACAGCCACAGTAAACCCCCAAAATAACCACTGTGGAAACACGTTGGGAGGAAAAGCTACTCTGGGAGCGGCGCGGCGTTAGGCTTAGCACTTCCTCGAGGTGATAACGTGATTCATTAGCGCCATTCAGAATGCAAGGGGCTAAACAAGGCTCACAACCTCCACGACAGACAAGAACTGGGTCTTGTGTCTCGATGTGACGCAAGGAGCTTTTCAAATATGGAAAGCTACTTGTGACGAAGAGCGGCCCGCTAGTAACTCATTAATCCCTCCTCGATAAGAAAAATGATGGAGACAAATGGATGCGGCGAGGAGAAGAGGAAAAAAAGCCATCTTTTTTTTCACAGCCAGACTTCGAGTTCCAATTGGTTATGTTCATTAATTCATTGCAACGGTAGAGCTTCTTTATTAGAAAACTCATTCATTGGCTGAAGTGGCATGGCGTTAAAAGTAATGACTGATGATCCATAATTAGTCTTGATTATCTGTCCTCGCACAAAGATATGATGACATGAGATACCTCGCATGAAGAAAGCCCTACGGCAGAACACAAAGGGCTGACACGAAAAAAAAAGAAAAAAATGCCACATTATAAAACAAAGAAACAAACGGAAGGCCCGCGAATGCGGTCAGTCGTCCTTGGGCACGTTTTTAGAGGTTAGAAGATGCGCCTCATGAGATCAGAAACCGCTTTATTTATCAGCGAGGGGGGAAAGAAACCGTGGCCGAGGAGGTTTTTGCCTCGATAAACTAGCGCTAAATGCTCCGCTCAGGTGTTTGTGTGTTTGCGAGCGCCGCCCTTAACAGCTCTGTGGAGAGGAGGCTTGGGGGAACTGGCTCTTGAAGTTTAACAAATGAGACCGGGGCCCACACAGAGCTGCTCCTCCTGGCACATATGTTCGTAGCGCAAACCAATGGGTCATATTAATCATAACACCATGAATATTAACACATTGAGGGACCAGGCAGCCGTTGCATTAGCGCAGATCATCCATTACTCTCAAACCAGATCCAATGCCAGGGAAAAAAGCACCTGACCAGGAAGGAGAAGTTTAGAATATTAATCCCCCTGATGGGAGGCAAGAAGGGAGCTAAATAATTCAACAGCCAACCTAGGCCATCCGCTAAGATTGGAGCCCTTTTACACACACACACACACACACACACACACACACACACACACACACCTCAGTCCAGGCAAGACGAGGTAGGCCAGTGTGAGCCACAAAGGACTAAAAGAGCATAAGCTATAAAGACAAACTATCCAGCAGAAGGAATGAATATGCCATTTTAGACCAATTCACTGATCTACTATTGAAGCAACATTGTCATGATGACTCCTGACATTTCACATATTTGCTCTGTTAGAGGAATGCTGCCAAGTACATGTATTGGCCATCTATAATACATCAACACCTCTTTCACACGGGCCTCACACATGCATATTCTACATGGTTTTCACACCAAAATGCTGTACCTGTGAGTTACATGCACCCCAGAACACACTCACACGAGCTTCAGTGGGTTAGAAGAACAATGGGCACTGCCTACAAGCTGAGAGACTTACAGAACCACAGAGGCCCGTGTGGGTGAGCAGGGAGACTTACAGAACCACAGAGGCCCGTGCGGGTGAGCAGGGAGACTTACAGAACCACAGAGGCCCGTGTGGGTGAGCAGGGAGACTTACAGAACCACAGAGGGTGAGCAGAGGCCGTAAGCACAGCAGAGGCTGTCAAAGACCAGCAGAGGTCAAAGCACTGCAGGGGATGCTGGGCACAACAGGGTTTGCCCTAAATCATTTCAAACCTATGGCCAAAACCTGGGACTATGGTCAGTCACACACACACACACGCTCAACTGAGTCCTGAAGGTCAGGAACGATGGGAAGCATTCTGCCTGTGTCCCGAACAAGGAGGCGACCCGCTGCAAGGGCACTGATGGCGCAACTCCTGTCCTTCCAGGCGGCAAGAATGTGAAAATGAAATGTCATGGGATGGGACGCAGGGGAGGGGGGCGAGAGAGAGAGGGGGAGAGAGAGGGAGCGAGTGACCGAGCGACTGAGAGAAATGGGATTGCCTGTGACAAAGAACTTGGGAGCTGGAGGAAATCTCAGAGCCTGCTGCTTCTGTGGGCCCTCTCTCTCATTTCCCACAAACTGGCAGCAGAGTGGTGGTGGTGGTGGTGGTGGTGGTGGTGGTGGTGGTGGTGATAGGGGTTTGCGGGTGGGCCGGTGGGGATGAGACATTAATCGGTCTGGGGAAACACTTTGTTGGTGCTGGCAAGAGAGTCTTTTCAACTGAATCCCATCTTAGGTATGTGTTTTTTTCCCCCTTCCAGCTCAGCCATGCTGTCCAGGTTATCTCGTCTCTTCTCTTCACACAGAGGAAGATAGAAAATGGTTTCTTGGGAAACTATGGCAGGTTCCAGAGTCCAACTGCTGTGTCATTCCATACACATCTGAAGACCACGACAAATGTCTAGCTTTTGTATGTATGTTCTATTTGACAAAGCCACACTATTTATCAAATACACTGTGTTTTACAGTGGGGAGTTCCATAGAGGGCATTTTGTTGTTACATGAGACACTGTAAGAAAAGCCCACCATATTTCACAAAACATGCACAAAGACTGAGGAGAAATGGACAATAGTGAGATACCTGGCGGGTGCTTAAATCTGGCTCGACACACTAGGAAAATAATTCCACTTCATGGCAAACAAGAAAAACTACTACTACAAGGACCACACAAACCCTGTCTGCTGTAGTATAAACACAGTACACCATACGTGTCTCGTGGCTTGTTCCTCTGCTCTCTCTCCCTCTCCCTTTTTCTTCTGGCCAAGGTGGGAGGCCGGGCCAAACTTGCGATTGATTGTCACAAGGTTGTAAATTAGCAGAATCCTCCGCTATAGGAACATTACCCTCTTGGCCTGCACAGGGCCCCTCGGATTACAAATCAGGGTGGGTGATCATTTGCCGTTGTATTGGATTCTCGCCTCACGACCCCTGGGGCCCTGTCGTCCTGCCGACGCGCGTCACAGGAATACTGATGATGAGAAGCCACAGTCGGACTCCCACTGGGCCACACCTTCACGCTTATGACTGCACTGGGGTTAAAGTCAATATCACATTAACTAAGAAACAAATCCCAGGCCCTGCTGGTGTTATGATGGGCCTGAAGAGGCGATGCCACTGATTGCAGGGATGTGTGGGACAAGCTGATTAATCCTCGTGAGTAGGCCTGGTGTATGGCGAGTCCCATCAGAATAACTAGACAGGGGGCTCTCTTGGGTTTGTTTCTGTCATTAGACACTTGAGTAGCTTTGGTTTATGGCAGTGTGAGCAAGTAAGCTTTATCCCAAAATGGTGTCAAATCTAGACAATACGTATCTAATGTTGCACATGCCTTTAGCACCCTATAACCCTAGGTTAATATACTGCTATATAGAGATGATATGCACTTATGAGAATACTACTAATAATATAGTAGAACACCTTCTATTATAACAAAAGCACTGCAGGTCCAGCATCACAACCATAAACCTTGCGGATTCCTAGCCAACCATACCTGTATCTCACATCTAGCCTTTCTTACCAACATGGGAATGAATGAGCTGTGAGGACAAAAAGGTTGAATCAAACCCTTCCGACGGTCTACAAAGAAAGCAAAACAAGTTCATTGCAGATTGCGTCTGTGGTTTTTCCAAGAAGTTTGAAAAACATTCTCCCTCGCAGGATATGACGCAAAAGAAAGACAATCCTGTCTAAGAGGAGCTGTGGCCATACAAAAAGGAGAGTTGGCATAAGAGGACTACTCATACCGTTTAAGGATCTCTCCCCATTTCACCTTCCGTCTTGCGGCCAAACTTCAAGGCCGCGCTGTCCACTTGAAAGGGACACTACATTAAATGGACACTGGGAAGGAGAGCTTGGATTTGGGCCAACCGAACAAAAATATATATTCTCTTTAATTACTTAACCTACAAGGTTAATCTCTGGCAATTTCCTGAACACTAGACATTGGGAGATTTACCCACAATCCATCTGTGTTCAAAACACCATGATTCTTGATCATTGAAAATCTCTCTACTTTCAAGGATGGATTTCTCAGGGATTGGGATTGAGAATAATCCAAGGAGCAACCGACGCGAGTCATACACAGTGTCCCCGGTATTAGACCTGAGCACTTATATCTCGGTGAGTTCAAGGACCTTGCACCAACACATCTGCCTGTTCCAATAGACGTGCAATCTGTCAGGGTTCTCAGCCAAGCAGCCCCTACCAAGACCAGCACTTTCCATTTGTAATCACTCACACACATGCGCACAGTGCAGAGCAGAGAAAGCCCCGCAAAAATGCGCAGTTTGTTTATCAAGTGATTTTATCCCTCTACCCTTTCCCCTCCTGTCCACCTCAACCCCCCCCCCACACACACACACACACACAGACAGACACAACACACACACACACACCGAAAGAAACTGGAGGGGGGGAAAAGCATAACGAAATCCAATGATTTATTTAGAAGGCTCAGGGGTATTTTGCCCTGTTGCTCCAGGGGTCTAAGCATCGCAGCTTTGAAGTGCAGAGCCGAGAGAGCAGATGTAGAAATTTAAAGGATGCCTCACATTGAGAGAGGCTTTCAAAAGATTACAGTTCATCTGAGATTGGGGCTAAGCTATTTTGGACACATCCATCACCCCCTGTAAATAAGGCGACTAGCACAGGGAGGGCAAAAAGAGGCAAAAGTGCACACCTCATACCCTGGCCAATTTGTAAAAATGGTAAAATCTGCAGGCATTGCCATCCTGCTTGATATCTGTGCCATTGTGGCTTCTGGAAGGTGAGAGATGGGTAAACATGCTGAAGCTGGCTCAACATTATGTGATGCGCTCTCATCTTTTCATAAGAGCTCAATCACACACTGAAGTGGCTCTGTGGCAAGTCTTCAGAAGAGGCTACGAACACAACAACTCATCTGTGTTTTACATGCCAAAGCAGCCAAAGCAGCAAGGCCAACAAGGCTTATTAGCATCAGGTATATTACATTTTCAGGAGTGAACAAGATATCAGTCTATGGCAGATTCTCCACATACATTATTGGGTAATTGACAAATTATCCTATCAATAAAACAGATAAGGAATGAACTCCAAGTTCTTGGTAGTGGGCGGGTATGACAAAAGGGAATAAGGTTGCATATTAAATGTTTGCCACAATCTTTTTTTTAGTATATTTTTTGCCCTTTTTTGCCTTTATTATGATTGGACAGTGAAGAGTCAGTCAGGAGGTAAGTGGAAGAGAGAGAGATGGGGTAGGATGGGGAAATGACCCGGGTCCCCGTGGGCACTTGGACCTGCATATGAGCGTGATGAGCCAGTTGTGCCACAGCGCCTCCCATGTGTGCCCCAATCTTGTTTGATAATGATGATCACCACAGAAAACAGATCCACTGGCATCATATGGAAATTACGCAATACAAGAGAGATAATCTCCCTGTCAGCACTGAAATGATTGCTTTTGTAAAGAGGAAGATGGGAAGGGCTTGTCCATTGCTGCTTCTGAATGGACTGTTATGTTGGGGGGCCGTAAGACTCTCGTGTGTTCTCGAAGCTGCATCAGACACCGATTGTACTGAATGGAGCTTGATCTCCACCTACTGGCCAGAGGAAAAGAACTGCATTGCACAAGTGGCGCGAGGATGTGACAGAAAACAACAGCAGCTGATCAATGACTGTAGATTGTCTAAACATGAACTGTGCATGGGAGTGTAGGAGAGCAATGGCAAAAGCACAAGGCATAGAATGTCCCAAAACCACTTGGTTAGGAGTGGAAAAGAGGAAACAGAAATGGAATGGAACCATCCTGTGATACAGTCCTGAATGCTTCATGAGATCCCTGCCATCTTAATGGCAGCAGGGTTGGAGCTCCTAAACAGCCATACCTGTGGCAGTTAAGTAGCTAACTAACTCTGTAGCCCTGTGGCATGGCATTGCAGATTTAAATGAATGGCAAAATATTACAGAGGCTTGATTGATTAGGCTGAGAGGCATTGCAAAACATCAATCTGGCACAAGGTGACTTTCAGCGCTAAAGACAAAGTCTCTGTCTCTCTCTCTCTCTCTCTCTCTCTCTCTCTCTCTCTCTCTCTCTCTCTCTCTCTCTCCTGCACTTCTGCCGCGTTCATATTTATTTTACGAAGACAGCTGCTCATATTCCTCCCACTGAGAGAAGCGGGATGAGGCGAGAGCGGAAGACAGCAAATAAAAGGATGACAGACATTATGTTATCAAGAACACTAAAGCAAACAAAACAAAGAAAAAAACAAAGCCTGCATCAGCGTACTGTATGCAAAACAAACAACAACAAAAAACTGCACTAAAGATGTAGCACGGTAGATGTAAATCGGCCCCTCACACAGACCCAGCCAGCTCGCAAACGTGATTTTTTTTTTTCTCTCCGAGCCAGTGGCTATTTCCCCAGTAAAAGGCAGTGAGCGGATCAGTCCTGTGTTAGCGGTCCCTGAGCCATGATCACAAGCCCTGCCTGCCACAGGCGAGGAAATGTCACCCCCTCTGTGCCATCATCATCCTTCCAACTCCTTCATCCACCTCTTTAAGACGGCAGGGATGGTGTGGGGGGGGGGGGGGGGGGGGGGGGGGGGTGTTGGGGGTCTGCCACTGCTCAAGGTCTTCTTCACACTCTCCAGTTGTTTGAGCGCCGTCGCTTCCTCTCCCTCGGCTAGCCCTAAGCCCCCCAGAGAGCACATGCGGCATACAAAGCAGACTTTACTTCCTTATCTTCTCTCCGGTGACGCTTCCCTCTCCCCCTGCTCTTCTACACCAGAACACACTGCACACATACATACAGGCGCGCGTACGCACGCACACATACATACATACACAAACGCACGCAATGAACCCTCTGGCTTCACTTGTAGCCAGGTGGAAGGAACAACAACTCTTGCTTGGTTGACCATCACCTCCATGAAAGTGGATGCTGTATATATTTCCAGTACACTGCTAAAGACCCAAGGTCATCTCTCCGAGTAAAATAGTACATCAACAGGTCAACTCCCCATGTGGTACAGCACATCAGCAGAAACACTAAGAGTGAAAGTGTGTGTTTGTCTGGAGTTCTGACAGACCTATTCAGGAATTCAACAACATTGTGCTTAACAAATAATGTTTGGGTTTACAGACAGGGCTGATTATTGACAAATGTATTTCTTGTCACACTCCCACACCATTCACGTCAGGGAGGATGGCCGTTCTCACAATCTGGAGAAGAGGTGTTAGGCTCCGCTTTTGTTTTGCTCCTGTGCCATCGGCACCTTGAACCCATTTGCACACAAGTGTGAAAAGTCTTCGCCATTAATGATCAGAAAAAGCACAGTGATTCTGCACACATACCACATCTGACATCTGTGTATACGTCAGGGCGCACTGAGCAGACATTATCCATGTCGTAACTGGTCTGCCATGCTAATGTATACAAGATTTTTTGAAAAATAATGGCAAAGTATAAACATTAAGAGGCCCAGGGTTGACCTTAGGGATCTCAACTTAGAGGAGAGGCCAAAAAAATAACACAAAACTCAAACAGTGAGCAATGGAGATGATGGGAAAACAGGAAATGAAGATGTTCTGATGAATTTTCTCATCGTACCCAATCGCTGCACATGGCTAAAGTAAAATGTGTGATTCTGCCACTTGAATAACTAGGCCTCTTCTGCCCTGGGAGTATGAGAACCAGGCTCCCTATACTCGAACACGACATTGCTATTTGGGCGAGCAAGGAGTGCGTTGTCATTTACAAAAAAGAAAGAATTCTGACATTATTGTTGACGGACATGTACACACATTTTTGTTAGCATATGATATTCTTTAGCATATTGGCGATTACAAACTGAGCTATTTAGTAGAAATCACCAACACAAACAAAACACTTATCCCATCACAAGCCCCACATATTTCTTTTGATAAGTTAAACATCTTACAGAGCGTATCATCATCATGTCTTAAATATTTAGCAACATACTATTCCGTGGCATTAATCATACAAGGATACAAGGATACAAGGAAGTTTATTGTCACATGCATATAGTTACTGGATGTAAGAAATGCAGTGAAATTATGTCTGGTGTCAGCCTATTTGTGCATTTATGGGGGGGGGGGGGGGGGGAAGTGCAGTAGAAGAGGGGTTTAGTAGATTAAGTGGCAAGGGCTGCATAAGAAAGGTGGGGGAGGATTGGGATTGGGGGGGGGGGGCACCAACAAGGAGCACCCAAGAGCCACAGGGGCAAGGAAAAACTCCCTTACTAAGGAAGAAACCTTGGGCAGATCCACGGCTCAAGGGACTAACCCAACTAACAACTAACTAACAACAACTCAACTAACCCATGAAAGCACTAAAAACGATTTTTTTTTTTCCGAAATGTATGAAATTAAGATTATAAATGAAGACTGAAGACTTCCACTCACAGAGGACATTAAAGGGATAAAGACTGAGAAAGCCATTCCAATAAAAAGACAAATTCATAAAGTAGCATCATTTTCCCTTCAGGAAGGCGGTGGAGTGTCTGTGCATTAATAAAACAACAAATACCAGGAGTCACGGCTGCATGACTGTGCCTTTAAAAGTCTCCCTCAGATAAAGTTTGCTTTAAGGGCACTTTCCCCAGGACTTATTTGACAGAAACCCACAAAATCAATTGTGGCCACAAAATCATATTTGCTCCTCTGAAGGACAAAGCGGCAGAGGCTCGATGGCAGGATAGCATGGACCCTACCTGCACTGTCACGGCTAATGCCATCATGCAATTTCCCCGACAGAATGAAGCGCCTTGGACTGGCTGGGTTTTTAGCCGGGAGACAGATTGTCTCCCATGAGCTTGGCATTCCTAAACAGACGTCCCCGCACACAGGCTCTGACAGGCTGTTGGGCCGGCAGCTGCTGCACAACTCTAATGGCTGATGATCAAACGTCTGTGACGTGACTCAATTTACCAAAAATTAAGGGGGAAAAAGAAGAAGAAGAGGAGGAAGTGAAAGTGTGTGTGTGTGTGTGTGTGTGTGTGTGTGTGTGTGTGTGTGTGTGTGTGTGTGTGTGTGTGTGTGTGTGTGTGTGTGTGTGTGTGTGTGTGTGTGTGTGTGTGTGGACTGAAGCCATGGGAGAGTAGCTGAAGGGGGCTTCATGCCGGCAATGAAACAATCCTCAACGATAATTAGGGTTGGGTATCGTTTCAATTTGAACGATTCCGATTCCAATTCCGATTTCTTATTTCGATTCCGGTTCCTAACGATTCTCGATTCCGATTTTTTTTTAAAGGCAGGGTCAAAAAAAGTTTAGGATATTTTAAATGAGCTAGCTAACCAACGGTCTTTCTCAGGGTATCTGCACATTTTCCAAGTGCAAATTTAAAGACTTTTAAAGACCTTTTCAAGACATCTAAATGAAAATTAAGACTATACCACAGCAAAAAGATATATAAGACTGTTTAATGCAATAGTTTTTTTTTCCTACTAATTTTAACCCCCACCCCATTTTGGATGTCTACAGAAGTTACCAAAAATATTTTGGCGAAAGAAAATAATTGTGTGTGAATTACCTTCACAGCTATAAATGCCCAATTTTAGGGTCTGGACTGCTTGCTTTTGAAGCTGGCTGTACTGTACATATTTGGTTTTGCTTACTGCTGAGGCTGTTCTTCACCTGTGTCTGTAGTAGCCTAGGGCTACTTGCCAAAGACATGTGCACTGGACTGGATTCCCTTAAATATTTTTTTCAAAGTTAACTAAGCTATTTACATATTTTAATAAGCCTACTTTATATAATTTACTATGTGCATCTATTGTCCATATGCAGCACAGCAAATTAAAGTTAATCCACTACTTTACATTTTGCATACCAGTTGTATCTAAACCAACCAAAGCTTGACTGAAACATTGTAAAACCATTGACTTGTTTTAAATTAATTAAGAGACAGGTCCTCTTCGCATGATCCTGCTGAAAACTGCTGGTTTCATCTCAAGCACGCACGTTATGAACGCACGTATTTTTATGTAGCAGTCGCCGACATTCAAAGCATATGCGGTTATATTTCACAACTTTTGCTAAGTAGGCCTAGCCTACTGGGAAACGCTGGCAAGCAAGCTGCTGGCAGATATTACAGGTAGGCTATTATAACTTAAGACAGATATTTTCTTCCCTATGCTAGGCCAGCAACACACGCTGGAAAGATGCAAACAGATCAACTTAACATACCGGTATACAGTATTTCCTCCTGATTGCGAAGCACTGCACATAATTTCACCAGCAGTCTTCGCGTCCATAGTTTGTGAAACGATGCTGCGTCCGAGCAAAGACTTTAGATGCCAAGCGCAACTCCAAAAAGGAGAACAAATAAACGTCCGGCTTGAGGCTGCGCCGGACGCCGGACAGGGCTTTTAAAATCCATATGTCCGGCCTAAATTCGAACATATGGCCAACCTATCGCTAACTGGCTTACCAACTCTTTCTCCCGCTCATTCTACCGTAGGCTCCCTCATTCCACGTAGGCTACCCTGTCTATCTCTCAGGCCTCAGCTACACCACGAAAACGCCAGGCATATTATTTTGTACATAGGCCTACTGTATTATTACCGTTTTCACACCTTTAACCAAACCCGTGAAAAACATCTTCACTCTGCAACCACTACACTTCCTCCCGTAGCCTAATAGCCTATCACGTATACAATTGCGTTTTAAATACACGAAACTGGATGGAGACATCACTCGCTCTCTTGCACTCGCTGGCGGTCCCATACGCACATTTAATACCTCTCTTTCGAAAATTCAGTTGTAGCCTATTTAAGACTTTTTAAGGATCCTCGGGAACCCTGCTTTCTGAATGAAATAGTCTGACCTTCTCCATGAATTTTAATTCTATTAACTATGCGCTTCTTCGTTGGTGTTCAGACGTTTCTTCTTCCTGTCGGCAGACTGGGAATCGAAAGTAGGAATCGAAATTTAAACTTTTGAACGATTCCGGGAAAATCGCAAAGATAGTCCCGGTTCCAACCAATACTCGATATTCGATACCCAAGCCTAACGATAATACACCAAATGGATCACAAGTGTGGGTTTGACATTTATTTTAATAATACCCATTAGCCAATCTGTGGGATGCCTCTGTTGGTGATTTTGAGGATTCGCACAGCAACCCTCCACAATGGCCAATAGGTTTAGATGGCTCTCTTCTGCACCACCCATACAGCGGTTTGATGGTACGAAAAATAACTCAACAATATAGCGATCCAGGTAATGCAGATGTGATGTTTATGAAATTCCACTTGTAAATAAGTGAACTGTACACAAACAATCAGAGATGAAAGCATTATATAAATTCCTATTAACCACTCAGAACTAGGGATCATTTGTTTGAGTGTGTGTGTGTGTTAGCATTGTGAGTATATTACTGACTGAGTGGGATTGTGTGCGTGTGCATGCATGTGTGCGCGTGTGCATGTGTGTGTGCATGCGTGTGTATGCGTGTGCATGTGTGTGTGTTTGTGCACGTGTGCATATGTGTGTGTATGTGTGTGCGTGTCCGTATGTGTGTGTGTGTGTTTACTTCCGCTTCTGTGAGAGCAATGGGCAAGTTGACAGTTTCACTGTTGTATTGCCTCTGACAGGATGACCCTTTGACCCTGAAGAGCGCAGTCACTTAACTTAAGAACTGCCACAAGGTCTCCCACTAATAAAAACCTCCATTAACTTTACGGCAAACAACAGCTAATGACCGCTGGTATCTAAAGCTACTGGCAGGTCACTGCAAAGACAAATGTGACAAAGAGATCAGATATCTGACACACACATAACCCAGAACATTGGTTTATATTATACATGGGTATATGGATTTATATAATCAAAGGAAAACAAGCACTTTTCATACCTTTCATGAAAGATCTAATTAATATTACATAATATCAAACAAAAATGATTTGAGATGTTCTATGCTGGCTCCCCTGACGTGAAGCATCTTACGCAACAAAACCCACTTACTGTAGTATCCATACAGGACCGTATCTTCAATTTGACCTCTTGTTTCATTGTTTGCAGCCCAGTCCTGTAGAGAGAAAGAAAACACTTAAAAACACACACACAAAAAAGAAACTTTATTTGTACATGTGCACAAGTGGGATCCTAACTTTTAGACACCTAACACCTTTGGGAGCTTAGCGAGCGAGCTCTTCTGCTCCGAAAACCCTTCTGAAGTGCTGTTCTGTTAATTTAAACAGGAGGATTTGGTGCGCTCTCTGAAAAACGAACAGCAGTCTGCCAATTAGGGTCAGCGAGGACCGCACTTCACCTTGAGGCTGGCTCAGATTGTGTAATGATTCAGATGCTTGGCTAACCCAATTAACTGACGCCGCACACCATGCCAGCACACAATTACTGAAGAATGCCTAGCACATGCTGCGCGCTTCTTCATTATGAGGAAAATGAATCAAGTCTTAAACTGGGCAGAAACTGTACTTTTTTTTTTCAGTCGCACATGATATGGTAGCTTTACACTACAGGTTTCAATCAGACGAGATTGCTGTACTTGCACTGCACTGCACTTTCAGCTGCTCACACGGCAAGACAAATGACATAACATTGACTGTGACGTCACCTAATCGGGCATCGTGAGCCTGCTCAAAACAGCAGACAGATCGAACAGGAACTCGGCCCAATTAAAGTGTTTGTCAGAGCATGGATCTGACTGATTTGTGGCTAAAATCGCACAGTGTCTGCTTGGCATTAAACAACGGAAAATTGAGGGGCTTCAGGTTTCCTTAATTATATGTGTATCAACATAGACATGTAAGTGCTTAATTTAATATCTAGTCATTTGAAGGGGCAAATAGCAAAGGCTGGCAACAAGACAAATGAACTAAAGCTAATTTTTAAAACACTGCAAAATCATTTTTCTTAATTCATCATACCCTGAGCAAGAGCCTGAGGGCAAAGATGGGTGTCATGCAAAAGTGTAGCTTTAGTTCACACAAAACACATTTTGCTCATTGCTCAACTTGCAATTTGCCCTTCATTTATATTAGGGCCCATAACATCAAAAGGCTTTCAAAAATATCCCCACCATCAACTGCCATTTTTTCACTCTCAGAGAGGGATAGTGAACTTAAAAGCTTTATGATAGGCAGCAAAAAGTAACGATTTCATATAAGGGCTTTCAACATAATTACTTAGGTCATTACATGAATGAATTTAAAATACTTTCCTGAGTTTTGTTACCCTGCTAAAGGGGAATCGGGTATAATGGTTTAATGCATCAAGCATTGGACAAAACGTCCAAAATTAGCACGTGCTTAAATCAGAGATAAAAAAATATCTGTGGCTAATTGAACAGCGCGAGTCATAGCAGTGTTATTAGAGCATATGCTTCTCTCGGTGAGATGATTTTCGTCTTCTCAATCCCCTCTTTTGTGACCAGAGATTCCATCAAAAACGTGACCTGACACTGTGATGACTCACAGGGTTTCAAAGCCCGTCCAAATGCCAGAGAGAATTGCTGTCGAGCGTACTGAAGTAAATCACTCTTTTTTCGCCAGTCGGCTGGTGAACTCCATCCAAGCCCTGAAGCCATCTTGTTGGACTGAGCAGATCAACACAGTTGCATCACACTGAAATGCTACACAACCCAACTGATGTGCTCTGCTAATCAAATTGGGGTACTTGGTAAAACAAGGAGGAAGAAAGAAGAAGGATGCGGGGCGACTTGACAGGCTGGTAAGGAAAGCTGGCTCTGTAGTGGGAGCTGAACTGGAGTGCATCACTTCAATATCTGACAAAAGGACCCTGAACAAACTGATCAACATCTTGGACAATGAGTGTCATCCACTCCACAGCACTATTGTTAAGCAGAAGAGCCTGATCAGCTGGAGACTTCGCTCACTGCCTTGCACAACAGACAGACTGAGGAAGTCATTCATCCCCAGGGCCATTGAACTGTTCAATGCATCACTGCAGAGAAGAGGAGAAATAGACTTCTCCGCATAGTCTGTCTGCCTCTTCACCACCTCCATGTCTTGAACTGTCTGTCCACTAGCCACTTTACCATTGTCTTCTGCCTCACTGTTTGCGTGCTTTATTAGCTCATATGCACAACCCCTCCCTCCATGCCACAGCTGAACTGTGACCACACTTATACCTTTCTTAATATAGTTATTTATACATAGATATATAGACTTTATTCTTGCACTGTTGCACTGTTTGACTTACTCGTTTGACTTACTCATTTGCACCATCACCATGACACTCATTCACAAAGAGCACCTTACCTTACCTTATGCACAGAGGACTACAGGCTCAGTCCCTGCTTCAGTCATTGCAAGCGCACCTGATTGATTAATCACCCACTATGTGGATACTGTTTTTTTAGAATTGATTTAGATTAAGTTTTATTTAGTATAATTTGTATTTTAGTATATTTAGTATATTATTTATCTTCTACACTCCATTGCTTAGTTGTGTTTTTTTATATTATATATTTAATTACTTTTTCTGCTGTTAGTGAATGTGTGTGTGTATGTATGCTACTGTGACCTTCCTGTTGACTGTGAATTTCCCCTAGAGATCAATAAAGTATCTATCTATCTATCTATCTATCTATCTATCTATCTATCTATCTATCTATCTATCTATCTATCTACTGCAACAAGAGACTAAGTAGCCCATGTAAGTAGTTAATATACTACAACATGCACACTACAAAATGCAGACAACCAAGTATGTCATGTTTATATTATAGAGCAAGTCCTCTGTCATAGGACACAGGTATAATTTATTTTCCTGGGGGGAAAAAACCTCTGCAGTGAAAAACCCACAGTCGGCCCTAATGTAAATGCATTGAAAGGGGCAAACCAATGCAAATGCATGAGAGAGTTATGCTTAGGGATTGCACAAACAGTCCAAGCCTCCCCTGAACAAAAACTGGAGTCGACAGACTCCCCCTGTGTGCTTATGGCATTGGGCCTGTATAAAAGCCATTTCAATCTCGTTTCGACCAACTCCTCTGGAGGAAAAAAAATACAGGCTTTTAGAAAATAGCATGGATAGATTTAAGCACTTTGGTCTGCTCTCCCCAGCCCCACACCCAGCCCACCCTCCAGCAGGCCGCCTCCTTACCCCCCAACCCTCAAGCAATCTGTCCAAGTTTGGAATTATGAGTGGGCATCATCAGTCATCTCTGTGACCTGCTTGGCATTACCATAATCTCTTTAGGGTAGAGCTACTGGAGGTAAATGCTAGCGTGTGGAGTATGTTGTGTGCTTTCATCCCCCACCCCTCCCTCCCCCGCTCATCTGTACACTGAGAAGGCCCCTCGGCAACAACACAGCAGCAGGCAGGCCAATGGATCAGGTTGTATAGAAAACGTATGAAAGAACTGCAGAACTGCACTGTTTCTTTATCTCATCCATGCACATTCATCTTCCAAAGTTGTAATGACAGGTTGTCCTTCAAATTAAAAAGCAAACACCAGGAAACGCATAGGCACAGAGAGTCTTACATTTACTTTGTACTCACTTCCATATTGAGCAGTTTGCCTTCGCATTTTGCAGCTCGAGTGCCACTGATCCAATTATCTCAGCTCGATCTCCCAGTTTTAAATGAGGCCTGTGGTATGCATTTGAAATGTGCAACTTTGTCCATGGACTAAATGATACCACATTTGACTATTTCATTAACGTTTCCGTAACAATCTGCGGCCTGTTCTCAAACCACTTTTAAGATATCCTGGCGCTGGTCAGTCTTATGTATTACCCACAAGCCTCAATTCATTACAGAGCTAATTAAATTTTAAGCCTCTAGATTTAGATAACTGTCCATAATAAGATTTGCGCGGTGTACTATCAAGAAAATGGCTGATAGACTGGGGGTGAGCCCTGGCCTGCACAGATCTGATTCCAGGCTATCAGGACTATCTAAGCAAATGGAGTGGACTAATACCTTGTAGGTGCCATTTGGGAATTTCATGAAGGACACCAGAAAGATATCCACTGGCAGGAGAGCAGACGTTATCAGCGCGACGGCAAGGGCACATATCGCCGTAATGGTGGAGACGACCTCGCTCTCCCGGCGACTCTGATACTTCCGGATGTAGACCCAACAGAAAGCCAAGATGACCTGTGAGTGGACACAAAAAAAATAACGTAGTTGAGGCAGGAATTCAGACTACGCCAGCAAAGCAGCAAAACATTGCGCAGGTCAAACATTTACCCATTTCACTGTAACAAAATGTTATTCTTTTAGGTCAGGAATTTACAGGGGAATTCTATTTGTCTTCTTAATCCAAGGCTACCTTTCTTTGACACAGCCAAGAAAAGGCTCACTGGACATAGGCTATTGTTTTCTAATTTTAGACTCGTTTGGCCTTATTCCTTATTTAAGACTAAGAGTGCAAGTCATCTAGGGATAAACTGCAATCTATTTAAATCACAACCACTTTGATAAGGCCAGACAGAAAGCACTAAGAACACATGTAATTAAGACTTACTGCTAGTGCTAGCACGGTCATATAGCCCCCACACCGCTAATTTTTGGTCAACTAGTCCCAGGACACTAAAACACCTGAGAAATTAAGGTGAACCTGTAGCCCCACTAGCCTGATGCAGAATAGAAGTTTTTTGTCCCTGGGTAACACCCTGTGCTAACCACACCTAAAGCCGGGGAGACTGAAAGCAGCTTTTACAGAACTACCTACTCGCCAAACGATGCACCCAAGATTGTAAATGCAGAAATTAGGGTCTTTGTGAAATATTTTTTTATATAGGTTTCTCAATGAAATGTTTAGTTTAACCATGCACATGTGCTATGAGAATATGGTTCCAGTGTTTCCCATGGCGGAGTGGGGGGAGGGGGGGTGCTAATACACTGTAGGTGTGTAGGTTTAAGTTGAGTTACTGTCACTTTAAGATGTTTGTAATGGAGGAACCTTTGCAGTTTTATTTACTGGTATGTATGATGAGTGTATGGAGATGCCTAGAGTGACATCTACTAGATTCTTAGGAATTATTGTTGATGAGAACTTAAAATGGAAAGATCAAGCTGACTGGGTTAGCAAAAAAGTGAATAAATCAATTGGGATAATAAGGAGGGTTAGTAATCCAGAAATTGCCTCCTCACTCTTTACTATAGTTTGATTTATCCTTATCTCTTTTACTATAATATAGTTTGGGCAAGTACTTTTAACATCAACTTAGTTTAGTCTTCACAATCTACTTTGTTAGATTGGGAAGACAAAGTTAGCAAAGTTAACTTGAATGCAGCAGTTTTCTATGCAATGATTTTATGTGGCAACAACACTTCTTCCACAATTGTTAACGTTTTGTTAAATGTACATGCAGAGGGGCGGGCAAGGAAAGGCTGCGTGCGTAAAAAGTGCAGCTTAAAGGGGAACTTGGCAACTATTTCAACTTCATAAACCCGTTTAGAAATCATTTGGATCAGTTCAGTTCAGTTAACTTTATTGTCCCAAAGGGAAACTTGTCTCGCAGTCAGGTACACATAAATAGCACAAGATAGACAAAGACACAAGATGGGGTAAAAGACACAGGTTAAGTTAAGACGGTTAAGAAAGAAAATAAGAAAGAAAGAAAACGTCTTATCAATCTACGTTTCTGACAGATGCTCATCAGAATCGTTTCTGTGCAATTAAGCAAAATTTTGCAAATTTAGCAGGCGTATTGCACTAGGAATAAAATAGTTTTTTGTCCTATTAGACTCTTAGTCTCCGGCCTGAGGGAAGAGCTTCAAATGAACAGTGAAGGGGATGATTTTTACAGTCCAGTATAGAACTTGCCTTCTGGATGACTTGCTTCTCATAAATGGTCAGCAAGGACAACTGTGGACCCAGCCACCTTCACAATGTGGCTAAGATTGTTTTTGTCCCTAAGACTGATGCCTCCATACCAGGCAATAAAAGAAAAAGTGAGAACAGATTCTATAAAATGCCTATTGCATATGCTGACTTCTAGTCATTTGTGTAGAGGATGTACAGCAGAGGGGAAAGTACACAACCCTGAGGAGAGCCAGTGGAAGAGATGCGCCTTTCTGAAAGACAACCATCGACTTTTACTCTCTGTGATCTGTTTGTTAAAAAATCCATAATCCAGCCCCACAAGATTATTCTCAAGATTAAATTCTGATACTAGTAGTTTTCTAACTAAACCATGTGGCTGGATAGTATTAAAAGCAGAAGAAAAGTCCAGAAACAAGAGCCTGGCATGTGTGCCAGGACCTTCCAGATGACTGTACAGGAGGTTAAGTAGTGTAATTTGGGCATCCTCTACCCCCCTATTAGCCCTATATGCAAACTGCATAGGATCCAAGGCCTCACCCACCCTTAAAGGAAAATTCCAGTTTTTAGCACTTTAAGGCCCTTTTTTGGTTTGTTTTGGATGAACTAGAGTGGTGGACACCGAAATTTTGACGATTGGTCCTGTCTCGACTTTTCTGACTCGCCTTTGACTTCTCAGGGTGACTGGCAATGGGCATACTGTAGTAGGCTACTCAAACATGTCCTAAAACAACCCTTAATGATCGTTTTCAAAACTGTGCAACTCACCGAGTGGTTAATGGTGTTCGTTGATGTTCCAAAACAAGTAGCGTAGCGAAATACAGTTTCTGTCGTCTTTTATTTGGCATTTTGTAAAATCCCATTGATTTCTGTTGGAAGACTCATTGCACGTTGATATTACTGCGCCACCGTCTATGCTTCAGGTTCAAATACGAATCATACATTGCGCCGATATATTTGCTTTTAATAGTCAACAAACTCCACTAACCACTAACCACCGCCTTTTTGGCACTGGGACTATAGTAGATTCCTTCCATATCTTTGTAACCCTTCTCTGTTTTAAGGACATTCTAAAAATATCAGTGAACACCTCACAGAGCTGTTCTGAACAGCACTTTAGTAATCTCCCAGTAATCCCATCTGGTCCTGGACTTTGGATGGATAAATTACGTGTTCCAGTGAAAATGACTATCCCCGCTCCCCCTAGCATCCCCAGGCGGAAAACCAACCTTGCAACTTTGGGACTACCGTCCCGGTAAGAGAAGTGAGAAACAAGAAACTCGTTTTAAATCGTGTTTCTTACCTTGTAACATCCACATTGTTCTGCCGAACTTATGCTAACCGTTTTGCTAGCTTGTAAACAAATCCATTTGTTTATTGTTACCTTTTTCCACAGTTTGAAATAGCATAATGCACAACTTCTCCAGCAGAGGGGGGGGATATAGCTAATTCTGCCAAGTTTCCCTTTAATGAAAGGATTTTATCTAATTTAATTAGTACAACATAGAACATTATTGTGTGGCGGCCAGTGTTGATCTTATGGCGGCCCGCTACAGATTAGTCAACGTATGGGAAACACTGGGTTCCCTTCATTCTTCTGTGTCCCTGAAGCCACCCTCTGACCACATCCTCAATCGCCAATATATCTTGTGACAAGAACATGTGAACCACATGCATATGAGATGTAGGATCACAATGTTGTACCTCTAGACACACGGCAAGTTTCGTGAAATTCTGGCCATAGGTGGGCTGCAGCTAACGCATTTATATACCTCAAAAAACGCTTAAGCTACAGTTGTGGTCTACAGTTTAAGATAAAGTTTATGAAATTTGACATGTTGTATTGCTACTGCATTCTTAGATGAACGCCAACTTTTGCATAACAGTAGGGGGTGCTGTAACTGACCCAGTTCAATAGCCTCTAGGAACCTTGTGATTACCACTTCTGGATGTGGGCCAGTGCACCAGTGCATTAAATCAGTTTGGGAACAGCTTTCTAGTGTGCTGACTTCTAGTGTGCTCTTCATTATTGGGGCAAGAGTAGAACTACTGTTATAGCCTATGAGAGCAGGGACTCATTATGTTCAGTCAGAGACCATTCTTGACATGTTAGGTGTCCAGGTAACAAGCTGGACAATAAAACGAGAGGGAGTCACTGTGCAATGTTCCATTTTCCAATATTCCAAGAGAAGCAGACTCCTTCTACAATTGCTGTTTCATTCATATTTCGATCAGGTGTTAAACTCTAATGAAGCCATAATCCTCTTCCTGCAAATCCGTTAACTGTTCAATTAAATACCCAAAAGTGTAGTCGGTTAGGTAAACAATTGCTGGGAATTGGGATAGAGAGATGGAACTCATCTGCCACAGTGACATTTAATCAACCTGCAAACAAAATGTTGGGCTGAAATTAATTCATTCCTACCTAATAAACACTACTACTGTTTAACAAACAAACAAACGTTGGTCTGTGCAAGTTGTACAGTGATGCACAAACATGTGTAATCAGCTGATGAAGAGAGCGGGAAGTGAAACTGATGTGCTGATGAGTCATGAGATATAGGCCTATAAAATGTTTGTTTTGCATAACTGGTGAAAGGGTCATAAGGTTGCTGCTTCACAAACAACTTCAATTTTGTTCAAAACCTCATCTATGTCCCAAAACCAAGGTCTGTAAATATTTCAGTCTTCATACTTTCCAGCCACTGATATTCAGTTTGACAGCCTGGGGAAGCAATGTTTGGCCATTCATATCATGAAAAGTATTATAGCCAGCCCAAACTCTGTAGGAAGGATGTCCTTATCTATGTGAGGCTTAGGCTAATTCCTTTAAGGAATTATGCAATCCACATATCCACCAGCCCTTTCATTGTTCATTCTGTAGGAGCAAGAGGAGACTATAAACTATGCTCAGATGACATCTTTTTTGACAGCACGCAGACTATAGTGTCAACATTACACTGGTACAACTGGCATTGGACTCATTCAAACCAGCAAGGTCATATTCCATGTGCGCACAAACTGCTGTGAGGACACTGCTAAAACCAATCCCCTGTGATCAAGGGATGCCGTTTTCAGAGAGGATCAATTAGGGCCCTGTTCACTTAAGCCGCTGGTGGAGCATCCTGCCAGATAGTGCTCCCACGCGCAGAATGTAAAGCAGGTACCGCCGATCAGACATGAATTAACAAGAGTAGGCTTTGTGAGGTGCAACTTCTCATCTTATTAAGTGTAAATAAAATACTGGAGCCATTAAACTCTGCAAACAAACAGCCTGAATCAGTCTGCTGAACTCAGAGTAAGCATTTAGGAGACTTTCCCTCACGGGATCAAACGAGTATATACTTATACTTCATACATGCAACAAGAACGACAGGTCTTGGTACTTGGTAGGCTACTTTAAATTGTTAAAGACATCATTGATTGGCATGCGTGTAATAAGCAAAGTATCAGGACATGTTCTTAGTCGCCTTTTTATTCACCACTCCAATTTGCTTTCGTGATAAGTAACGTTATGACTTCTACAATTTACCGCGTATGATTCGATACCATACTGTCAAGTTTTACAGCTCACGTTGTAACACTACGTTACAACTATCTTAATATCTTAATGTCTATCTTAATGTCAATCACAACGAAGTCTGCTCACTGTAGACTAATATCTATCTGAGAACTCTCACAAATGATTCTGTTTTGATTGTAGCTTGGTGACACGCAAACTCAATTAGTAAACCGTCTTATCTTGTTTGCTATCTATCGATAGCCAGGTTAGATAACTAGCGTTCGCTCATAGTAGAGATTATTGCACAGCGAACTAGGAAACCTCGAGAATACGGCCAGTGGATTAATGGCTCTGAACTGTCACTAAATTCAATTCAATTAAATCAAATAAAATCAAATGTTCACCTACGAAAAACTTAACTGACGTTAGCTTGATGTTGACTGTAAGTTGACTTGAAGACCATAGTTAGCTTCTCTGGCTAGCCTGCTAGCTACTACCGTATACAGTAAGCATTTATAAGTATTTCATTCAACTTTATCTTTTCAGTTTCCTAAGAACATTGTTTAAGGTGTTAGGAGCGGGGTTCAACGCATGTCTTACCAGAAGCACAATTGCGAAAATGGACCATCCAAGGGCCGATTCCGTTAGCAGTGCATCTGAAGCAGCCATTTTCATTTCACTTCCTGCAACAAATAAGATAACCCACGTGCTTGAAAACACGTCACGCAAGGGGCGGGGATTCTGATCAAGCCTTGTGTTACAGTTTTTGCCCATTGCTTGAACACTAGAGTAGACACATGCTTAGACCAAAGTAACAAAACTTGAAGCTTTTGTTACTTTACCTTAAACACAGTGTAACCATACCTTAAACAAAAGCGCTGCTTTGCGCTTTAGTTGCAATTCTGCAACACACTTTCTCCTTCCTGCAACACACTTGCTCCCGCAAACTACATTTCATAGGCCTACATAAGAAACTTTGTTTATAAATGAAATCTCATTAGTACCATTGGGACAACACATCTATTCAAAATACAAAACACATTGCGTGATTTAAAACATTTAGACACACACTTGAAAATACTTACAAAACTGGACACCAATCAGCCAGCCACAAATAGGCCTCAGTTGAGCCATTTTGAGAACTTTGCAAGCATGGAGGCAGGGAGAGCAAGAGGTAGAGGAAGACACGGAACTATGCACGGAACAATATTTCAGATGATATTAGAGAAACTTGGTGGATCATGTGATAAATCATGGCCTGACAATGAGGGAAGCTGGGCAGAGAGTGCACCACATGTAAGCCTGTTTTACAGTGTATTTTTGTTTTTATTTTTGTTTTATTTTGCATTACTGCATTTACTGTACTGTACTGTAACGCATAGTACTGTGATGTACAGTATTGAGTTGATGTCATTTGTAACATTTCAGTACTTTTATTTTTCTTTTTTGTCAAATCCTTTGTTGGAAAAATAAAACATAACAAAAACTGTAAGTGTTGCATTGAGCTTTACGGAATGCTATATGAGCTGAGTTTTGCAAAAAGTGTTCAAGCAATGGGCAAAAACTGTATTTGCGTTCTGATTCCATGTACGGCACATGGAAACACATTTTTTCTTCCCTCTGTTTTTCAGAACACCAGGGGTAGACCCATAACATCACAAGTCCCATGAAATCTCTGCCCTTGGAATGAAGGAAGCAATGGTAATTTTGAGTCTTATCCGATCAATTTGCTTGATGTGTCCCCAACCTCCAAACTCTGACAGAGTGACAGCAAGGTGTGTGTGTGTGTGTGTGTGTTTTATGTGTATGTGCACGTGTAAGTGTGTGTGTGTGTGTGTGTGTGTGTGTGTGTGTGTTCGCTTGTGACTGGGAGTGTGGGGGTAATGGTGTGTGTGTGTGTGTGTTTGTGTGCATGTTTATGTGTGTGTGTTTGTGTGTCTGCTTGCGTGCGTGTGTGTGTTCGCTTGTGAGTGGGTGTGCGGGGTTAATGGTGTGTGTGTGTGTGTGTGCTTTTATGTGTGTGTGTGTGTGTGTGTGTGTGTGTGTGTGTGTGTGTGTGTGTGTGTGTGTGTGTGTGTGTGTGTGTGTGTGCCTATGCTTGTGTGTTTGTGAGTGTTTATGTGTGTGTGTGCATTTATGTGTGTGTGTGTGTGTGTGTGTGTGTGTGTGTGTGTGCCTGCATGTGTATGCATATATTTTTATGTGTGTGTTTGCGTGTGTTCATGAGTGTCTGTGTGTGTGTGTGTGTGTCTGTGTGTGTGTGTGTGTGTGTGTGTGCATGCGTAGTGTACTTTGGTCATAATGAAGTATCCCTTGATACTCTTGTGCGTGTCAGATAACCTCCCTTCGCTTTCAGCCAATCAATTCCCTAAACACCCATATTTCTTTTCCTACCTCAAATGCCAAATCATGGTTCAGTATTTCATTGCTTTGTTTAACTGATTTTTATTATGAAAGGGGAAAACATATATTTTTCAGCAGTCATTTACTGTTACATTTACTGTAAAAGATTCAGCATGAGAGATTTATCTTACAGGACATAGTAAAATTCTTGTCATAGGCCTATTTGTAAAACTATCACTTTCAGGAGTGATAGTTACAAATGTCAGACAGATAGTGTGCATTTTAACTGATGGTGAACGTGATTTCAGAACTCAAATTGACATTAAAAGTCACTGTGAATCATCGGCAATGGCTGTTCAGTCACCACTGCTTCACAAGAGTGGGCTTTCAGAAAAATACACAAATACAGCTTTGTTTAAATGCACGTAAATGTCATCCACTCCTGTGTCATCAACCATGGACCATGTATCATAGCTATGAGATGTTGCTCTACTTTCTTAGGGACTCCCCGTAGTTGCCAACTCAGCAATTTCTTATATTGAATTTCCATTCAGATTCCCTGCTTGCCATCTAGCCACTCTCAGGATTATGTTGTTTTCATCTCCTCCAATGAGCCAGCCCAAAATATGAATATAACCCAGTGCAGTCAGGTTTAATGTTAATTATTATAAATGTGAAAGGCGTCAGTTGATACAAGGCTGACAATTACAGAGGAGGATAGGAGGAGAGGACTGGTTTTGGATAATAGGATGCTATTTAAGGAACCAGCGTGAGAGAGAATGATCTCACTTAGGATTCTACAGCATACAACAAAGCCCTTTTGACAAGTTTGTAAAACTGTTTTACACTATTTAAACTGGAAGTCAAAAGAATGTGAGGTCCAACTCAAAATTCCAGAATGATCCATGATCTATGCTCCACTTTGAGTTAATCTACCTCAACATGCACAGGGCTGTATTGAGGTTTTAGCACCTACTTTTTATCCAGACAAAAGCCTGACGGTGCAACTTTCTTCAGCTGGGGTATGCTAATGGTAAGAGGAATTAAAAATGAAATGTACATTTTAATACAGTATGAACTAGACCTTATGAGCTATATGCAATTAAATTCACTGTTAACTTTAAGGTAAAATATTTCCTCAACTTCTGTTTAAATGAGGCACAGTAGTTATCATGGAGTGAATAACTCAGGATCATCAGAAAAAATACAATTGTGTTAAATTCAGATATCCATAGCATAGTGTTGATAGAATTAGAATTACTAATTCATCATAGCATAGAATTACTGCACAACATCCTCTTTTGAGAGCTTCTTATGAATAATGATTGTCTTCATGTTTATATCCTGACACATTAAAATCATGGCAAAATCATGTATCATGTTTTCTGTGACGTAAATCTTGTTTATCAGTGCTGTTTACAGTCAGATATAAGCCGCTGCAAAGTGGCTTGTCTGTAATGCATGTTGTGCTTAGCAGTTATGACTCTGTGCTTTATTTACACACAGCATCAGCTTACCTACTTGGAAGCCATGTTGAAGTTCATTCAAGCAGTCGCTATAGCGATGTAACACAGCATGGAAAATGATCAGGAAGGAAAGCAGACACTCCAACATCACTTCCGAAAATGAAACTGACTAAATATTAGAGAGCCAAATACCATATGCCATTTGATTATCAAGTGGACATGGCTTGAGGAAATTGATATCAGGTCACAAAATGACCTCACACAACCTCAAAATTGATCACACTGGTTACAGTTACTGTGTGGAGGTGCAGTCTCTGCTTGTGTTTGAAGTTCTAGGCAGCTACAACTTTGTATTATGTTTAGGGATAGTCACCTTGAAACGCCATTGACAGTGTTTTTCTCTAAATGGTTTATTTTGTAGGCTTGTCTTGTTCTCAATGACAGAGAGGGGAGGGGTTTGTTATTGGTTTTCCCATGACATATGGACTACTCATTGCTCAAAGTGCTCCTTATGATTGATTTTAAATTAGGTTGGCCACATATTTTTCCGTCATGTTTTTGTCTAACAGTAGATGGTAAGTACTGTATATAGTGAAACTTAAGGGAAACCACAGATTACATTTAAATTATGTTTGTATCTTTACCTGATTGTCATCCAGCCACTGGAGACAAAAGGCAAAAAATATATCCATCGTATTTATTCATATGAAGAAGAACTATACAGTTATTGAAATGGTTTATCTCTTGGTTGACCTGTCATTTGCGATGGTGGTTAATAGCCAACAAAGCTCAAGCTTAGTATTGAGTGAATGTACAAGTTTAGGGTAGCAATCAAGATGATAAATACGTCCTTTCAAACAGACATCATTTTTCAAACACTTTGCTATAAAAATGCTGGGCAAGATATGAAGATTAATTGTGTTTAATAGTAATGATGGATGGCAAAACATGTCACTGCAGTTTATTCATTCTCTTACAATCTATCCACTTGATCTCTGATGAAATTACTTAATCTGAGACATATTTTTTTACGTCTTAAGAAAAATCTTTGCTGCATTTTTACTCAGCTTGTTCATTGCTTTATTGTCAAGTGCAAACGATTCTATCTGGTAAATATACCCAGCAAGCAATATATTGATGGCAAAAAAATCTACTTTCACGATTTACAAACCCTGTGTACACGGTGTCCATATATTGAACAAAATACAACAGAGGCCAAAGAGGATCATATGACCTGAAGGGATATTGGCAAATCCATTATTTCTGTCTTGCTTTGTTGAAAGATTATCTGAGGCTAATGTAAGATCTGTGGCACGAGTGGCTCACTATTATTCCTTTCAAAAGTTGCATATGACATATTTTAGTATATTAATGATTTACCTGCAGGGTATATGAGTTTAAGTCAGCAGGACAGTCAACAATGAATATCAAATCATAGAGTAAACTGCCTTGTGTTTACTGTATCTCCCTTTGCTTTGATCCATTATGTTTAGCACACGCAGTATGCTTCCTTGCATGCACCCTTATGGAGTTTCTGTTGGATTAGTAACCAGAGCTTTTTAGTGTCTGCTGTTCAGGGTTTTCAACCTCACATTCATATTTGGTCAGTCACTAAGGATGGACTGTCAACAATGACAGTATTTGCCAAGTGCTTTAACGTGAGCAAATGGCAAAGTGCCCTTTTCTGAAAGCCTTTTCCAGTAAGCCATACACCTGGCAATTTAGAGCATGGGACACAATACTTTTTAATGAAACCCATGGAAATGTATTTGGCAGAAACAAAGCTACTCAAGCATATGTCATCATCTGAAAGCCGGTTGTTTCATTTATCAACAAAGCATTTTTCAGTGGCAACAAAAACAGGTGTTGTGCAAGTCTGTTAGAGGAAAAAAAACTACTTTCATGTACACAATGTTTTGTGCCCCTTCTGTTTTCTTGGAAAGCAGTTATTTTGAAGAATATTGGAAATACAAACTGAACTCATACTACTATTCACTCTGAGGACTAAACAGATGTCTAGAACCCATTACGAAAACTGATATTGGAACAGTGCTTTGAATTTCAGTAATGAGTTTTGAGAAAAATCGACGTTTCAGATCGATAAAAAGAATGCCATTCAATGTGTCCCTGTTGTAGAATCCTTTATTACAGTTAAATGTAGGTATAGGTCGTTTCAATTGTAGAAACAAACATATGCGTTCCTAAGGCATTTCTGGTGGGACAGAAAACAACATTGAAACAATGGTAATTTGGGAACAAAACAAACAAAACAGACAAAAAACTAGTTTTAACGTAAACATTTTGTAGAGCATTGCGCTAAAGTCAGATTTATTTTCATTTCAAAGTATCTGCATTGCTTTTACAGTTTTTCTCAGTTGCTTTGGTGCTATTCTCACATCACTATTAACATTTCCACAGCAGTTAGTGCATTTCTCAAAACAATTAGTGCAAACTGCAAAACCTAGTGGATGACCTGCAAAAGCACATCACTTGCTCAAAATGGATAGTCCATTCCTCAAAAGCAGGTATTCATGTCAATGAAACTGTCAGTGTCATCAAAATGAGAAGTCTTGACACCATCGTTTATGAACAAGATAGTCAAATGGCTTTGTCATGTTTTCATTATGACAGTTCTCTCAGTATTTTCCAATGCAAAAAAAAAGGTCAGAACTCGGTGACACTACCTGAACATGCTCAAGACAGCACTATACAGTACTTGTACAGCCATTTGAAAACTACAGTAAAGTTACACATTGTTGTAGTTAGGGGAGTAAGTGAGTACAAGACACTGAATACGTACATTTTTACTGTATGCTCTTTGTAATTCTACAGCATCGTGACAGAATTTGATAACTAGTTCACCAATTTTGTATGTAATGACTCAAGCAATGAAATGAAGACTATTATTTTTATTTTTAGACTATTCAGTATCCATAAGTTCATTTTGACTGACATGACATAAGCAAATGATAATGTTAAAAAACAGCAGAGAATTGTATGAAAGCAACTGATACATGTCCAAAAGCATTTGCAATTTGTTCAGAGGAAGGAGAAATTGCTACTATGATGTGCACAAATGACTAAATGTTGTGGAGGTTGAACTAATAGTTATGAGAATTTTCATTCTGATCTGAAAAAAGCACCAAAGCGACTGAGAAAAACTGTAAATGTTTCAATCGGAAATACTCTAGAAACAGATTGAAAGGGTCTATAGTTAACTGTATATTCTAACTGGTATAACTCTTACTGTATGTTCCTTGCTGTTCAATACCTTATATCTTTTTTCAGTTTTTTGCCCCTGGGTAAAACATTGCTGCTACATGAACTTTCTCCTTGTTCCACACAGACCCAATTAGCTCTAACTAGGAAACAAGGGGATAGAGATTGAGGGAACAGAGAGGGCATCTGTTCCGAGGAAACTTTCCAGTTAAACCATGCTCTGAGCAATGATAGATAGATAGATAGATAGATAGATAGATAGATAGATATACTTTATTTATCCAGAAGGAAATTAAGAAATGTTATGATATAATGATACAATTATATTTATTTATAAACATTTTCCCCCAGCAATAGGCTACCCACTGAAGTTCTAGAATGTTCAAGGAGGGACACCCATCTCTTAAAAGGCTATCTGTTATTTTGTTTGTTTGTTTGTTTGTATGTATGTATGTTTGTTTTGAAGAAGCACAATGCTGAAATATTCTAATGTCAGATAAAACCCAGCATATGTATTAATGAGCAAGAACCATTGAAACAGTAGAGATTTTTGTACAACAAGCTAACAGTAGGCTATTGTAACATAACATCAACACTGTAATGTATATTTGTAAGTGCGGGATGTGGGGCAGACCATCTTCTTGAATCACGTGGTAGTGTTACCAATCCATCACAGACCAAATTCATAAAGTAGCCTACGTTTCTACGTTTTCCCATGTTAAGAGCAGATGCATCTAATGGTTGATGGCGTAAACTTACATTTATATATTGACAATACAAAGCAGTTATATTTTAGACAAAACATTTCAGGCATTTCATCCAAGCCACCTTAGCTCTGGTGTCTGGAAGTTCACCACCACGCCGTCCCACATACTTTCCTGAACTTATAATGAGACAGGCTTATTTCACACATTGTCAGTTCTGAACAGCTGTATGGAAAGTATCTTTGTGTGTGGTCTATATCTTTTACAAATTGAAAGGAAAACGTAGGCTATAGTCAAATAAAGTTCAAGTCAATTCAACGAATAGTTGATAATATGTTCAGTTTAAATCTTTACTCAGACATTGCGAAACATTGGCATTTGACTCGGCTCGACTAAAATAGTCTCAAACTCATGCAACTGATAGCATGTCGGTCAAACATTTCATAATACAATAATACCATTCAAAAAGAGAAAACAAACATAGTCTATAATTTCCACCCGTAGCACAATTAGACATAGGCTATGTGTCCCATTAAGTCAAAATAGCCTATGATAGCCTAATACTTCTGTCGCATATTACTAAAACAACTCCTGTATCCGTGGAATTTCTTAGCAAGCATTTCACCTCTCAATGAAAAATAAAGTTGGAGTTTTTATATGGAGGGGGAAAAAATATGAAACAATACTGTTTCTTCTCGTGAAGTGACGCGTCATAGCAGCAGGCTGTCCTCAATGATAGTACGGGCTCCGTCCGCTCTAAGTATTTTAGTAATGAGTGAGTGGGAGGGTCAGTCAGTGGGACTAATAAGGAGTAGGATCCTGCGTGTGATCCCATTCTCACTTTTTTATTTCCAAGTGAACTTTGGAATAGCATATTACGATAACATGTGGTCACAAAACCCTTAAAGGATTGTTTTTTTTCTGTGATTCCGAGGAAAGTTCCGCGGCAGATGTAAGTGCGATGTCTCTTTGAGAAGTGTCATTGATCTAATGTGTTAGAGATGAACATCCCTATCAGAATGTCGTGCCTTCAGGACAGTGTTCAGGGTATCTAAGGGAGGTTTAGTTGTTTTGGTGAAGTGCATGCTCCAAATTTTACGCACCAATTCCAATGCACGTCCGGTGGATCCGGCTATTTTACATCTTGGGAAATAAACAAGTGTTTTTCTGCTGTCATGATTAATGAATTAGCCTATCTGTTTGGAAGAACACGCACTGGGTCAGTTTACTGTGTCGTTTCTTTGTAAGTTGTTTCGCTACGATAATAAGTTTATTGAAACGTTATATCTTGCTTATATGGAATAATGTCATTGTAGGCTATTTCAGAACATAGTAATGAATGATGGTATGTTCACAACAACTGATATTGTCATTCGGAACTACTTGCCATTGCATATTTCGTGGTTCTTTATCCGACAAGTTTTCAACTTTTTAACTCTGAGTCCATGCTATCTCCTGTGAGACACGAATCAACCGAGGAAGGCTACACTTACCATTGGCTCCGCTGCAGTGATGGACGTGGAAGATTTGGCTTCTCTCCTTCTGAGTCAAGATCCACGTGATCTATAGCAACTATTTATTAATGGGATATATGTTACTGCATATCCGAGACAGCTCTGAGACGGCGGATTCATGTTTCAGGTTCAAGTTCAAAACATAGGTCAACAGCCCTTTCTTGAGCGTTAAAAGCTTCCCCAGACACGTCCAAATGGCGTGCAGATTGTGCACAAACACTTTGGTATATGCACCGAAGAAATTACACACCAAAGTGAAATTACCTTTGAAAGACAAGAAAGCTATTCATCGCGTCAGTCTTTGGAATACAGTTAAATGCAACATTCATTTGAGCTGAATTGGTCTTCAAATGTTGAGCTTAACGTTTACAGTGATGGTTTAAAATGCCAAATATCTGATCTCTTAATCTTGAATATTTCCACCTTGATTGACCTAATGCAATGTTTTGCAAATGTAGAAAATACCTGAGCCAAGAAGCAGTCATCTTAATCTTCCAATAAATCATGTTTTGCAAAGCAAGTCAAGTTGATAGTGATTCAGGGGGGCAAATGACATCACATTATTTTTGGCACTGACTGGGTTGCATAGTGATTCTTAACCTGCATGTTTGATGTACAGAGGTGAAAGATTTTCCTATGAAGCCTCACATGAGAAAGAAAGTGTTTTCACATTGAAATATGGCTATATTGTCATCTCATCATCATTCGTCATGTGTAAACATTCACATAAATTGTTGCATTTGTGTGAGCTGTCAGTCACTAAGTTGATATATTTCTAGGTTTCCAAGAAGTCTTTTCCTACCCTTGGTGGAGGACATGACTAACCTCCTGAAATGGACTGTCTTCCTATGGATTGTAAATACTATTCCTTTGAGCTGTGGAATGGCAGTAAATGAACGAATTGGTATGTATTCTGTTAACTAGCTGGTCTGATTTTAGTCAAAAGACAACATTCTGTCTCTCTGTCTTCACTTATGTTTAGTCTGTCTGGGTCACCATGTTTAGCCCTTCCGCCTAACTAAAGAGGTCATTGCAGACCAGACTCAAGTTCAGTCAGCTGTTTTTCTCTAACACCCTCTGACAAGCTTATTTGCCCGTGGTGTTTGGATGACCTATAGTGTTAATGAATTGTTTGTGATGACAGACATCATGTAGACACATGGCTGACTAACTTTACTGCCTCTCATTGATGTCCACAACCCCCCCACAAAACAGAGGGCATGATGACACTGTATTACGACTCTGAGGCCTCACGTGTCTAATTCCAACAGAGTGTTTAGTGACATCGCTATTGTCTGGCATCACCTTTAACAAAGTAACGCCAGAGATTAGTTGAGTGCATGTCTTTTCTCCCATAGTGCAATGGCAGTTTGCTGGAACTCTGACTATGTTGTGCATGTTTGGAGAGCTGTCACAACAGCTGGACATATCAGGTTGACACAACAAGGTTGAGACACAAGACCTCACCAAAAACGCCCATTAAGCCCTCATTAAGCCCCCTAAAAGTTCATTTCATACTGTATGTAGTCATGTATTATGCCCAAGTGTTAAAATGTGGTAGGTCTATGTTTCTTTTCTAGAAGTTGTAATGCAGTTTTCTACCCCTGTCAGAAATACTAAATGGGCTCTGTAGAAGTGGTCTTTTCATTTAAATGAAAGTTTGTGGAAAAACTCTCCACTCAATAACATTTGAGTATGAAATAAGAAAGAGGCTAAGTTTTTAAGTAACGTCTGTCTGCGGTGTTTCATTTCTAGATCATTCTTGTCCTCCCTTGAAGCTGGAGGAGAGCAGGTTTGCATCAAGTATGACTGAAACGCATGAATTCACAGGTAAAACATATCCGTTTTCATCTGACAAATGAAAAATTATCCTGATGCCAGTTCAAGTTACGGATAAATGAGAAATGTACTGTGCAGCATGATCAAAATTCATTGTTTGCAATATTTTGCGATGACTTCAGCTCGGAATACAATTGCTGATATTTTGGGACAGTTTTGGCCACTGAAAATCTAACTCAAGCATATTTTTTTTTGTTCTTTATCTTCGACCACTGCAGGATTTGATCTAGCTGAGAAGTTCCTGTTAAGAAAAGTTGTCGAGGACAGAGCAATGTTTCGCCTGGGCAGCAAGCCTCTCATTAAGCCCACAGAGTAAGTGCTCCGGGGAGGCTGGGCGTGAAGAGACAGTGTCTCGCCTGCTCCCTCTCTCTCTCTCTCTCTCTCTCTCTCTTTCTCTCTCTCTCTCTCTCCCTCTCTCCCTCTCTCTCTCTCCCTCTCTCTCTCTCTCTCTTTCTCTCGATGTCTCTGTGTGATTAGGCTGCTTTGGTTGTACTTGCACAATATTTGCACTAAGGCCCACAAATGGAAAGGCATTCCCATTGTGATTTTTACTTCTGTGGAACATGCCTAATTGCAGTCTGAAAACAAGTCAGTGGGATGTTGAATATAAAATGCAAGCTATTAAAACCGTTTGGTTATCTATTTTCGGGCTTGATGAATGACTGTGGACTGAATGTACAGCACTGCAAAGCTGTCGGAGTAGTTTAGCAAGGCGCATTAAGCTATTAAACAGCTAAAGCCCCTTGCATGAAATCAGCACCCACACTGGCCACTGGAGGGTTGAAAACGTGCCAGGTTAATATTGGGTTTCCGTGCTGCAAACCAATATTTTCTCAGGGTGTAACTTTGCCTCCAGTTCAGCTGATATCCGGAAGAAAAAGCAGTATAACCGTTGCCTGCTTTCCTGGCGTGATGACATGAACTGACCCAGATATCACTTAGTCACTTGAGATAAATCTGCCTCCATTTGCTAATAAGAGTAAACTGTGATGGCAGCCCGTCTAAGTCTGTTGAATGGACACAGGGCAGGCCAAGGGAAAAGTCATAGAGGGCTGCACGTATGTTTTATTCGATAGATAAAAGAAGCGTTATGTAAGAATAGATCAAACAAACATATTTCATTAAACTGTGAGGTTACATTTGATCAACGTTATTGCCTTCCTGTTCTCTTTGTCAGGCCTAGTGCTGTCATTTGCCCATGCTGCTGTGTATGATGTTAAACGAGGAAATTATCATTTTGTGCACAATGACGGAAAATTGAATTCATGTCTTATGGTGTGCGTAATGTACTGTTTGATTAAATTCTAGATAATCTGCACACAGAAACACAAACGCTTGTTTTCGGAACTACTTAAATTTAGTGTTTTCCATATTCATGAGAAATTAATATTGTATATAATGTTATGCACACACGTTGTTATTATACAGGTAATTACTGAGATGATTGGGATTAGCAGTAATCACACCCTCAGATGCTTATTCTCATGAGAGATAAATAAACACTTGGATAAAAAATGAAGGAATATTCCAGGGACCCATTTGCAGTGCACCCCAGCTGCTTCTCTACTGGAGTTTACAGGGTAGGGACACTGTTGATCCATTCTCCTCTGCCCTTCTTCTAACTGTGAAAAAGAACACCCAGTTGGTGTCCCAGGGAATGAGGAGGCTTGTGTATTTTTAGATTTTACACTATACTGTAAACACACCGTGCAGTCTCGGAGTCCTCCATGTCTGTAGAGAGGAATTGCTGCTGCAGGTGATTTGTGATCTATTCCATCGTCAAATCCCCAAGTCACTCCGGTCAGTCCCTGTTGTGTACGTATCTGGTTTTCCCCTGGCCCGTACCGGCTCACTGGGCTCTCTGGTAGTCTGCTAGTGTTTGTCTGCAGACTGGCACTGTAGGAGCAAAACACACACAGAGAGAGAGAGAGAGAGAGATAGAGGGAAAGAGAGAGAGGGTGAGAGAGAGAGAGAGAGAGAGAGGGTGAGAGAGATACCCCCCTCCCCCATCTTCAATTATCGGAACATTCTGACAGGTGATGGTGCTCGTCAGCTGGGGGGTAGAGGGAGTGAAGGAGCCCCATGCACAAACTCCAAACATCTCTCACTTTACCCTCAGGAAATGCAGGCAGGCTCATCTTTCGCAGTCTGGATCATGTTTGGCCACTGCCCAGCGCCTGCCAGCACTGCTCCCTACCAATGCAACTCTCTCTCTCTCTCTCTCTCTCTCTCTCTCTTTCACTTTTCACTCTCTCTTCCTACCAATGCATCTCTCTCTCTCTCTCTCTCCTTCAGTCTCCCTCTCTCTTTTGGAGCACTTCCCTTTTATTTTGCCTGTAGTTTTGAGCAGTTTCTGTGAGGTTTTCGGTCTGTTGAAGAGTAGATGTTTTTGAAGTTCTCACAAAAAGACCAATTTTTGTGTCTGTGCAGTAGGTCCATTGAACACAGTACCTGTGATTTCAAAACATCTATTTATTTGTCACTCACAGAGGATACAGTTGACATTTGTATATAGTAAGTATAGCCTTTCAACCTCAACAATGGTAATGTCATCATAAATATGTACCGTAATTATTGTAGTTTGTTTTGGGTGTTTACAGAAACTATTGCTCATGTTGTCCAATAGCATGTTTTGGCGTACACCCCCTCACCCTGCCTGTATTTTTTCTGGAAGATAATTGCACTCATTGGGTCATCATCGCAGCCTATAAAGTGCCCTCATGATATACTTCAGGAGTCCCATATTTCCCGTTCCTGCACTCTCCAACTGAACTGAGGGCTAATCAATAAGCACAAGTATTTTAGTGTGACTTTATGAACTGATGGCTCAGCAACTTCAAAACCTTTAGAAAAATCTCAAGGCACCAGTTGTCCTGGAGCTTGATACTACAAAGCCAGCACTCTGGCTTTTATATGTATAACTAGTGGGATGGGGCTGGAATCCTAATTGCATTCTTTCGCTCTTTCACGGGCCATCTCTGGAGAAAATCAGACTATTAAGGATGGCCTGGCCGCCACTGCCCCGCTACATGACTGGAGAGCCTTCGGGCCACACTTCTATCCACCCCATCCACAGTCTATTCTCGTTGCACAAAAAAGCATTTGATCTTGCCGTGACTTAAAGTCAGCACATACTGTATATCATTTCAAATAATCTGCTGTTTCCACCGCTCCTACTGAGTGCCAGAGATACGTTTTGCAGGGGGAGAGTAGTACTGACTGAATAGAAAATGATCTATTGGAGCAACCTAATTTTGAGCCTGTCTGAAGTACCCCTCCCTTCTTTACCATCTTTCTCTCTCTTTCTTTCTTTCCTTTTTTCTTTCTTTCTTCTTCTCTCTCTCTCCCTCTCTCTCATTCTCTTCCTCAGAGCCTCCACTCTGAAAAGGACTTCCTGGACTGCCTTTTTGTCATTGTAATATTTGCTGATTGTGTTTTGGTTCCCCAATTTTAGCTGATAAAGCATTTTATTATATCTTACCCTCTAGTTCTAGGCAATTAAGCACATTCTTTATGAAATGACGAGCAGCGCTTTACTGCTGGGGATGTGGGGGGAGGTGGGGGCCGATTCCTTTCTCAGAGCCAATGCATTGTAGTAAAAGTTTGTCAGGAGTTTCATTTAATCTTTTAAATTGCCTTTGACAGCTGTACTGCTCTCTAAGCTAATGGGAGAGCCCATCTGCATATGCATGAATAGGGGACGGAGGGAGGACAAACAGACTTGCTGTTCTTCCAGTTTCATTTTCATATTCCCTCCGAAGGCACCGTACCTGCGGGTTAATATAGGTCATTGATTTTCTCTGTTTCTGTAAAGCAAGGCTTGTGCCATTAGAGTGCCTGTGGTCATGTGGATGAGAGTGGACGTTAACGTAAGACTTGCAGGATTGATCAAAGGCTTGAGTCGATAACAATTGTTTTTGTTTTTCCCCCCCATATTCTCCCAGAAACACCAAAGAGCTTAGATGAAATTTAGAAGGAATGCATGAATCATATTTTCCATAAATATCAAAGAGGTTTTCTTTTGTGTAGGCCTGTGTTGTGTCTGACTCCAAAAGCATAAAAGTATTGGATCTGATTATTGGGATGCCTAAGAAGGTCTTACAGAAGCTCAGCTGTGTCTGAAGCAAGCAGGCTGATCAAGCCTTCCCATGCGTAACTCTCTTAGAAAAAAAAAAAAAAACATATACATTTTGGAGAACTTGAGAGTTTGTACAAAACAAAACTGCAAGTCAGTTTTTTATATAAGAGCTGATACACTGTTTGGACAGAGTAATGAATTTTTTCCCTGACAGCACTCAGCTTTTGTTTGGGGGACCTAAACAGTTTTTTTATATATATACTGTAAGTTTAACAACAAAGCCACCGTTAGACTTTCATTTTCACATTATTTTTTGCAGATTGGTTTTTCCGAATGGACTGCCAAGTGAATTCTCCATTGTTGCCACATTCCGGCTCCGGAAAACCACAAAGAAAGATCGCTGGTATCTCTGGCAGATATTTGATCAGTCGGGGACCAGTCAGGTAGGACATTCAGGTGATTTGTCCAAGAGATTGGAAAAGAAGTATTTTTCCACATGACTGAAGTCAGTCCTCTCGACTCTCTGTAACTCATCTCACATGTTTGTTCGGCTGCCCCCTCCCCCTGCACAGGTGTCTATCGTAGTGGATGGTGCCAAGAAAGTGGTGGAGTTCTCGTCCCTGGGCCTCCTGAAGAACAGCCTCCATCACACCTTCAAGAGCCGCGACTTGCACGTCCTGTTCGACCGGCAGTGGCACACGCTCGGTGTGGCCGTGCAGACCAGCATCGTGTCCATCTTCCTGGACTGCAAGCTGATCGAGCGGAGGCAGCTGGACGAGCGAGATTCCACGGACATGCGCGGGCGCACCCTCATCACCACGCGTGTAGAGGACGGCAGGCCGGTGGACGTGAGTGAAGCCACCTCTTTTCTCTTTACTGTGAAAAAGACATTGGTGATTCCTACAGGTGATTTTCTGTCAGTAAGTCAATAGAGCATCATCATCATCTGAAAATCTTGGCAATGAATATAGCAATGTAATGTTGCAACAGTTAAGGAATAAATTGCTACAAAGAACATGATGAATAAGCACATTATACTAAGTAATAGGGGTTTTCTGACGATTTGCCGGACATTTTGATTGTAAACACTGACAGTTGTGTCAGTGTAGCTTATAGAGACAGTGAAAACACTTTACTACCAGTATATTGATACTGAATTCCACCTTTTATAATCTAACACTCTCTGCATGCTGTCCACTTTGTTTTGGTACAGATTGAACTGCAGCAAATCTTAATCTTCTGCGATCCTCAACTGGCAGAGATGGTAAACTGCTGCGAGGCCCCTGGGTCCACGGTAAGAGCTGCCCTGTCAAATCACCCATAATATTTAAAGTGCATTTCTGTAGTTGGCTGCCAATTTCTATGTAAACTCATCCATTAAGGTACGGCAAGAGATATATTTAATAAAAATGAATCATAAATACGACTATAATTTTAACACATATATTTTACTTCTAAACAGAGGCAAATGTTTTCTTGTAAGAATCACAATGTAGTAGTGTTTTGGCACCCACAGTAGATTTACATTTGTATTTCATGATACGAGACTTAGTTAGTGTTTGCGTCTTCATTACTGGTGGGTGAGCTATTGCGTGGTCTGACTGTCAGGACCATCTGAGTTAGTATTTATGGTTCTGGAACAACTCCCGGTCGCTGGTTGTTTTCGTCACAGGAGTATCTTGCAATGTCTCGAGAGCTCTAGAGAGGTCTCTCCTCAGCTCATGTTCCTCAGGATCAATTAAGAAAGACTCTGTGCTCGTGTGAGCAGTGACAGAGGACATCATTAGCCGTCTGCCATTAGCGTGTTAATAGCTATGCTGTTAAACCAGGGTTATGTTACTTAGCTCTCGCGCAGAGGCTGGATGTAGATATGCATCGGAATCCACCGAGCCCTAAACACGCTGTCAAACACTCCATACACACACACACACACACACACACACACACACAAATAATTGCAGCGTTTGGGATAAAAAAAAAGGCTGTTTGTTTCAGGGTAATCGTTTACTGGGATGTCTTTACGGCTGGCTCTCAGCCGAATTAGTCCAGCCGAATCACTAAAGCACTCCATCATTTTGAACAGTGTTCGCCCAAGGAGGTGCCGGCTGTTACGCGTCCTCCGACGGTCACGGGCTACCTTCCCAGAATGCTCTCGCAGCCGATGCTCCAGTCCGGCGACAGGTGCCAGTGCTCTGCGGAGAAGGTGAGGCTGTTTTTTTTTTTACTTCTCCCAATTACGCCCACGCTGCACCATGCAACTGCATACATTAGTGCCTGCGGGCGCAGCAGTGGGTCTGGGAGTCCATGGCTGAAAGGTAGCGCTGCACGCTAAAGCCAATGTCCAATTAGAAGGCCCAGCTCTGTCTGTTGTGTGTTCTTGGACGCTGGCCAGAGGCAGAAATAAAAGCTTATTAGCCACAATTTGGCACAAACGAGCGGGTGTTTGGTGGGAGACATGTTCTTAATCACTTGTCGTGTCCCACTAATCTTCTCTGAAGTACACAGAGATAGAAGTTCATTGAAGTCTGGTAGGAGATGTCTGTTTGAATCTCTGTCACACCGTTAAGGTTAACTTTGACAGCATCCACAGGAAGGAAGGGGAAAAAAAAGAATTTGTTTACTCTCCATTAAAGTCACATCATTTGAGTCTGACTTTGTTTTTTTTAATTATTATTATTCCTGAAGGGAGATCCGGGCTTGCCAGGATTGGCAGGACTTCCAGGACAAAAAGGAGATAAAGGCGACAGGGTAAGAGTAATCCATTTAACCTTTAGAGTGTGTTTGTGCACTTCTCCTTTTATTCCTCTCGTATCGGAACAGTGCTTAGGCTTGCTTACTGATGTCAGAGGACACACCGATGTCTAGGCCAGCTGTTTTTAAATACTGCACTTTTTACATGTTCACACACTCGGTGCTATTTCACAGGAGATATTCTTCACAAAACAACTGCCTGACTGCCTGGCTGCCTGAGAGCAGTCGAGTGTTTGTCTAGAAAGCCTTTGGGGGTAATCTGGGCTGTCTAGAAAGCCTTTGGGGGTAATCTGGGCTGGCTCCAGCAATACCCGTGCTGTCTTGGAGAGAGTAGAGGCCCTTAGTTGGGGAATGAGAGGAATTCATTTGGATGAACAGGTGGTGATATGCCTATTAAGACCAGATGGCCTTTGAGGTCAGTGGCCTAATTACGATGTTGTGGTTCCACGGACGAGGACATTTTTCAGGACCGTGGTTTGTTTTGTTTTCGGCTGGCACTCAGGAATTCCTGTTGGGAACAGCGAGGATCGCTGGACTTTAAATCACTGTACCTGCAACACTGGCTTGCCGTGAGGAGGGAGAATTGAGCTCTTTTGGCCGCAGTCTCTCTGTAATTAGTATGTTCTTCATTTGGAAAGTGGCATTGAGTTTGTTACCAAATTCATTAGGGATGAAGACAGGAAAGTTAATTTTATTGATTTGTCTTTGTTTGCTAGCTCAAATACTTTCCTCAGAGATCAATTACGGTGACCCTCTGTGTAAACACATTTGAAAAGCTTTTTGAAAGTCAACAAAAGTTGCAGCCCAGCCTACTAGTGATTAGAAAACAATTTTCTCATCCTGTCTGCCTTTATTGACACACATTTCGTAGAAGCTGAACTGTTTTTTCACGGCTTTGCATTTGAAGAGCTTTATGCAATGCAAAGGGGTTATGAATCACTGTCATCAATAATCTTGGCATCAATTATCTCATCAACACAAAGAGCAATTATCTCTAATTAGTGCTCGGGGCAAGTGCTGCCAAATCTTAGTTAGAGGATAACAGTGCAGACTTTTCTCTTCCGTGGTTCTGTCCAGCGTGTATTCATTAAATATTCAATAACATTGATCTGGACAAAAATGAAATTGTTTGACCTTTCATCCACTCCCCTACTCCAATTTCATTAATTTGTTGTCCAGATGAAATTAGAAAGAAAACTGCTCCACTGGTGGGACAGAGAATGATAGGTTATTATTACCTCCAATTAGTTTGGATGCTTTATAATCAAGTGATGGAGAATGCTTTCTGAGATGAGATGAGTTCCAGAAAGCAGGTGTGGACGAAGCTGTCAAAGTAATTCAGAGACCACATATGCGGTGACTGAAAGTGATCATCTTATGCCTAAAGGTATTATTTGCTCTAGTTGCTGATAGTCTAATCAGGTCTAGGGAGTGAGAGAGCTTGGGTATAGATCACTCTATACAGCTTGAAGGCAGAGTTGCGCATGTCATTCAAGGCTATTGTTTGACAGAGGGCTTATCAGGTTTACAGGGTTTTAAACTGGCAGGCTTTGAATGTTTGATGCCCCTTTAGAATAGCAGTGAGCTCTACACGGATATTCATAGAACAAGTCCGGCGCTCAGCAGTGAATGCAAAAGCAATTTGTAAAGATCCTAAAATGTTGTATGTGATCCATCTTTCGAGAAGTGTCATGCACTTTTTTATCATCTGACTTTTCTGGGATAATAGCCCAGCAGTCACCCAACAAAAGAATTCATGCCACCTAACTCACCAATGAAGCCCATACCAGCATCCATCCATCTGTACGAAGCTGGAGCTTGTTAACAGGCGGACATCATTGTTTAACAGAGTGCTTTCGAAACAGCCATTATGGCTCTGAGTGGAATCTCTCCAGCTGGGAGGCTTTGTTCATTGAGTGTCATAAAGATGCATCTACTGCCTAGCTTACTCCACCATCACTGATCTGTTTTCTGATGAACTTTTGCTCCAGTTTTGCGTTTCACTAAGACTCAGAGCAGAGGGCTAACCTACATTTCCTTAGATCAGGGAATTCATGAATAGAAACATGTCTTTTTGGCAGTGCCTAGAAAAGAAAGATAAAAAACCCACATTAACCATGAATGAAGCACGTTTGTCATGCATTTAGGGATTTAGGGAGTATCCTGCTGTGTGCGTGTATTCTGTCATTGCTTCTTGGGAGAAAGGCATTTGAATACGACTAACTGAAGAGTCAACTTGATATCAAACACATTTCACGCTCATAGTCAAGGATATCATTTGTCCTCCATCTTCCTTCACGACACTATTTTTTTCTGCTTCCTTTTGCACAAGAATGACAAAAACACTCAAGTTATGGAAACTGGAGATGAATAAATACATATAAATCTGCCCGGTGTAAAAATCCTTCTGGGATGTGAAGTGCTAATAGACACAAAAGACTGGCACAGACTTGCAAAGACTCACGCCTCACATGCTGTGCTAACATGCGTGACCTCCATTAAAGCAAGAAGCTAGAGGTACTGTAAGACTTGTGAACAGTGCCTGATCTGACTGTGCGATGTGAAGTGAACAATGTCAGATATAAGGCTGCCGGGGTAAAGCTAAGAGCTGAGCGTCTACAGTCCTCTACCCCCCATGTGAAAATTTGCTGTAAAATCACAAGCCAACTGGACATATCTGGAACAAATTAATCAAGACATTTTGTAGTAATGGGCTATGTTTGCCCAAGTCTGTCTGACATGAACCTACAAGAAAGGCTTGCCACGTGTTGTCATTACCAGAGAATATTGAATAGCATTTAATTCATATTGTTGGCAAATTGGTTTTCCTCCTTGCATGGTATAACACACTAACATTTACTATGTTTTTTTTCTCTCTCATGATTGTGCTAAGTTGATAATTATGACCTACACGGGAAGGTTTTAGCAGGATTACAGTATGTGTTGACGTCCTGTTGAATATCATTCATTATCATGTTGAAAATTATGGGGAAGAGCTTAATTCTGTTGGCAGGGATTACAAACCCCTAGTTAATCCACAGTCCTTCAGGAAATCGAGGAGATAAGTTGTGGGCAGTTAGGATGTGGCTTCCACTAAAGAAAATCCATTTTTCGTGGTCTTGCTCCTAAATCCTAGTATTAGCAGATATGCAGTCTCTGCAAGCACAAAATCACTAAAAGTAGGCCTAGTATTATGCCATGAATTAAGATCTTACTGTACAACTGATGTTTTTCACAGTGCTTTCAAAAGTACTATCCTCCTTATCCCCTGCATATGTCCTCTGTATTGTCCACTGATATTAGGACCAGTAATCTTAAGAACATTTTAAGAGTGTGGATCTGCTGAAAGCAACTTATTTTATTAAAGATATTTATCTATTTAACATATGGAATTTTTCCTTTGCCCTTTGACCACCAGAGTAACAATCATCTGAATTGATCCAACACATTATCTGCATTTATTAGGCATTTTTCCATTATCATTAGAAGTTAGGGTTGAGAAGTGCATTTTTATGATCCTTATGGCAAAGCCTGTCCCTGTTCACTTATAGGTCAAACTCTCTAGTATGTGGCTGAACTCACATCCACACACACACACACACACACACACACGCACACACACTCACACATGTCTTAGTAGCAATGCAATTTACAATGTGTTTTCACTTGGTCAGGCAAGTCCATTGTGCAGCGAAGCACGTCCAACGAGGTCACTATGTATGTCTGGAAGCATGCGGCCTCCCAATTAATGGGTAATATTATACAGTTGCAGCTGCCTGGTCCACTGTGTTAAAAAGGGGGCCCTGCAACAGCTGTAACGATCTGCTGGAGAATAGCAGCACCATGAAGTGACCCTTCAAATCCACTTACTAATGTGTCAGCAAGGGACTGTCCTTTACTGCCCATCCCCCCGTTCCCTACCTCCACAGCTGGATGAGGCAGACAGCACCAACCGTAGCCTGCAGAGCTACGTCCACTCTTCCTCATGGCCTCCTACATAGCCTGCAGAGCTACGGCCACTCTTCCTCATGGCCTCCTACATAGCCTGCAGAGCTACGTCCAGTACTTCATGGCCTCCTACATCAACGTGTTCAGAGTCTCCTCCCCCTAGTCAGCGTGGCAAACACACACACACACACACACACACACACACACACACACATGTCCCCTGTTCCCCCTTCTCCTCCCAGCTTTACGGCTGCAAAGTGGCCAGTGTGGGAATTCTATGCATGTGAATTAGCACTGACTCATTCACTAACTAGCTGTTTGTTTTTTTTTTGTTCCAGGGCGAGACTGGAGAGGATGGATACCCAGGAAACCCTGGCATGAAGGTATGGCGCTCTGAAGCATCTCTTCTGGGTCACTGCTGCCGTTGGCAGACAAGTTGGCGCATCAATGGGCCGCTGAGATGTATGCCAGACCTGTTAGCTTTTCCAGCTCCTGCAAAGCCATTCTGAGTTGTATTCTCGGCTCCGTGGCGTATTTCATTGTACAATTAGCAGAATGAAGTGCTCTTCCTTAAACAAAAACCAACACCTTTGTTCGTCTTGATGCCTTTTTGCTCCTTCAGCTTTTAATCTCTCTCTCTCTCTCTCTTTCTCTCTCTCTCGGTTGATTAGTATGACAAATTCAATGCATAAAGTACACAATAATATTGCCTATAGCCTAGTACTGCATCTGTATGCACCAGTGAAGGCATATCTGCTGTAAAAAAAATTCTTCCAACTCACACAATGTGACAGTAAGCACAAAAAAAAGTCCATAGCTAACTTCAGTTACAGAACGTACAAGTTTGAAAGTCTATTCTAAGAAGTCCGAAAGCCGTTGCATTCTCTCAGGAAGTGCATCTCTGGGTCTGACGGCCCCTGATGGCTCTGTTGACACAGCATGCCCCCTTTCGGGAGCCAAGATCTTTCATATCTTTCAGTTTGAATGGCCAGGCTGTGCTCAGTCAGTCAGGGCTTTTTCAATGAGCTTCTTTGTTTAAATTCAATCTTAGCCTGAGCTCAGATATGCAAGCAGAACACCACAATGTTTAAGAATGAGACTGCATTGCGTTTCACTTTGTGTAAGAAAATATTCCTGTTCTGTTCTGTTTGGTTGATGCTAGCAGTTTTTTTTGTGTCAGGTTAATCCCAATAGAAAGAACGTTGGTATGATGCATCTATGATAATGTGTGTTAGTAATGTTAAAACTCAAAATCAGCTGGGAGCTGATTGACTCTTCCCGATGGTCCACTTTTGGCCCTGTCTCCCACTTTCCTTCCCATTACAATATCTCTCAGTTATTTTTCTTATAAGCAATATTTCTGAAATGCATTGGGATTAGGAGAGCAGCATGTTCATGTGCATAATCACACCCAATATATCTCCTCGTATCCCATGGGGATTCAGCAAGCAACCATGGAGGGATTTCTCACAAGCCACACTTCAACAATAAATATATTCATTGCAGCGTGTAGAGGATGTGCTAATCCAAGACGTGTTTCCATGGCGGATGTTAAGATAGCTGTGTGGGGACATATTAGCCCATGTAACACGATCCAATCGAAGGACATCGCGTTTAAATTGTAAAGCTCTACCACTGGACATTTGTCTTGCCTGATGAGGCCCAACATTTGGCAACAGTGACTCTCTCTTTGCAACACTATGTGTGTTAGGCTAAAATAGAAATTCACAAGTCTGACACTCAGAGATATATTTGATGATTGATGATTATTATGCTGTTGTCACTTCCACCCCTCATATAGTAAGTATTTGGTAATGTTTTTTTTTCTATCTTAGGGGGATAAAGGTTCCCAAGGTTTCCCTGGTTTGGATGGCTTGCCTGGGAGTAAGGTAGGCCTATGTCATGTAATCCCAACACAGATAAATCATGTCCTTCGACATGTTTGTCCCATGTTTATGCGGCAACCTAAAATGTAGGCATCTCACCACACCCCTGAATAAGATTTTAAAGCCCAATAAAAATGGCTCCCTGAAATAGAATAGTGTGCGGTCCTTATCACCCTACAGTAGCCATGAACTGTATGCGTTACGCTAGTCGCCTTGCTCACGCTGTGCCATGGAAACTGGGGCATCAAGATAATCCAAACAATCTATATTCTGCGAGGGGCTCCTTTTTTCCCGCCAAAAAAAAAACTGATTGTTTAGCCACTGGAGTCTGTGTGGAGATATGAAGTACCTCAGGACTAAAGCAAATATAATCTGTAGAAAGGGATCAGGTTAAATCACCGCAGTGAAATCTTCTACCTCAGCCGGTGTGGATTATCCAGTTTCAAAATAAAGTGTCTTGAGTTGTGGGATATTGATCGCCGCATGGCTTCCATAATGCACTTCCGCCCGCACAATGGCTAGTTGTGTAAAGTTCAGCTTGGATAGTCTCTGTGGGAAGCTCAGTAGCTCAGAACCAGAAAAAAAACATACAGAACAGTAAATTTACTTTTGCGCTAGGTGAATGTCACCTATGACCTTTTGGAGTGTTATTATACAATCTGTTAAAGTCATGGAATGAAACAAAATAAAGGTATCATGTTTGCAATCCTCTGATATCTTGAGGTTTCACAACTATAAATGTGCTACTGTGATACTTAATGCATGGAATGCATCAAACC
>NW_027468620.1:7028384-7053384 GCF_046254945.1 Alosa pseudoharengus | reverse complement strand
TGTGGTATAAGTGGAGTGTAAATGCAATATTTAGGGAAGGATCTGCCGGGACAGCTCAAGGAAAGAGTGACAGCTTGGTGGAAGGCTCCACTGTGTCTGTGACAGCCCTGATGCCCCTTTGTTACCTCTGTGATGGAATGGAGAAAGCTTTCCAAGGGATGCCATTGTGTTCTGAGTTGAAGGCACAGAGGCTCAATCAGAAGGGTCTATTTCCTCTTTCGTTTTCTTTTCTTCTCTTCTCCTCCTCCCTCCCTCCATCCCCTGTTTGCCATCGGTCAGAGCGACCCCGATGGTGTGTCAGGTTCGAGCTGAGTCGACGGCCGCCACCCGCTGCCCGCCGCCCGCCGTACACTCCACATCTGCCGGCCGTCGCATCGAAACGCTGAGTAAATGGAAACTCGCAAAAAGCATTTCCTTCGCTAACCTCCCAGGCATCCGGGAACTGGGCACTCAAGACATCTCTGTTACTCGGTGGGATCCGGTTCCAGAGAGAGAGAGAGAGAGAGAGAGAGAGAGAGAGAGAGAGAGAGAGAAAGAGAGGGAGAGAGAGAGAAGGGGCGCTTTGAAGGCTTGCCATTCAACATATCAACAGTTTCCACCACAGCAGTGGAGACAAACACTGAGAAGCATTTCTCTCTCTCTCTCTCTCTCTCTCTCTTACCCCTTTCATCACTCACATTAGTGTGGCTGTCTTTGATCCTTTCAGGCAGCCGAGTCGATGCCAGAGATTCACCATCTCCCCACCTTAACGAAACGGGGACAACGCGCTCAACTGCTCCACTTTCAATCTCAAGATGTTTGAAAGCATCAAATATTATTGATAGTACGCAATTAGTGATGAGGGAAACAGCTGTCTCTAAATACAGTGTATTACCCCAAGGGAGCTCACTGTATCTCAGATGGAATGGTTCTTGGTATTTATTTCGCCTACACGTGGATTAATCATCTGACGTGTGTGGCAGGATTTATAACACACCAAGGCTTTCCCCAAAAGCTTCAATGAGGCACTAAATCTGTTTTGATTGTAGGAGGGAAAGAGCAAGTGGGAGAAGGATTGTTTTAGGCTTGCCTCTGTTTTACACACATACCTCACTGTGTGTGTGTGTGTGTGTGCGTGTGTTTGGAGGTGGAGAATGTGAAACATAGAGTGAGAGCTAGACAGCCGGTGTGTGTGTGTGTGTGTGTGTGTGTGTGTGTGTGAGCCAGTTTGTGAGAATAGATCCTCTGTTGTGTCATTACTGTTGTGTGTGTACATATCACACTCTGTCTCAATGTGTGTGTGTGTGTGTACGCATGTGTTTCCGCATCTGTAGGCAAATGAACATGGGCGCACCTCCCTTGGACCCTCTCCCGCGTTCTCTCTCTTTCCCCTTCCTCTCCCACTCTCCCCCTTTCTCTCGCTGTCGTTCTTTATCTCTCTACCTCCTTTCTTTCTACCCTTCTCTCTCTCTCTACCCTTCCCTCTCTCTACCCTTCCCTCTCTCTCTCCCCTTCTCTCTCTCTATTCCTCTCATTCCCCCCTCTCTCTCTCCCCTTTCCCTCTCTCTCTCCCCTTCCCTCTCTCTCTCTCTCTCCCTCCATCTCTCTTTCTATTCCTCTCATCCCCCCCTCCCTCTCTCACCCCCCCCCCCCCCCCCCTCTCTCTCTCTCTCCTGTGTTTACCTGTGCCTGGTGCCGGCTCTTTCTCCCCCTGCCGTGGATGTGGCAGATTGTGCTCCTGGCCGGCCCGCTGCTGGGGCTGGACACACTGTGCTTTGGCTGATTACCGGGCGAGCGTGTGCACAGCTGCCCCCCTGCAGCGCCGCCAGGACACGCTGAGCATGAGGAGCCTCGGTCAGTCAGGGCGACCCACACACACTCACAAACACACACACAGAGAAACACACGCACAGAGAAACACACACATACAGAAACAACCACATATACACATATATACACACACACACACACACACACACACACATAGAAACACACACATACACACATACTGTACACACACACACACACACATAGAAACACACACACACACACACACACAGAAACACACACACACACACACATAGAAACACACACATAGAAACACACACATACACACACACACACACACACACACACACACACCAGTGCTTCAGAACTTGCAACCACCCACCACCCACACTGACCCGCACTGACTGAATCACCATGCCCTGTGTTGACCACAGTGCCCTGAGCAGCAACTAGACGCAACACAACGACACAACAGAATGCCCAGGTCAGGGCCAGACTGTGTGGGGAGTGAGGAATTACACTGCCTGAGTGGGAGGCAGTCGGAGAGTCAGGAGCTGAGGCCACTTTCCAACAGGCCTGTCTTGGGTGGAGAGGTGGAGGTAGGGGAGTGGGGGGGGGGTGGGGTAAAAGGTCCGCTTCTTCCCTGAAGGGGTCATTAGACACTGTCAAGAGAAGAGAGGGGGGTACCTATCTCTGAAGATCAACAACATACATCATTTAGAAAAGCCTGCACTAGCCACGGCACGTAAGCGTGGTCACGCACACTATCCACTTATTTTCCCTCTCTTTGTGTGTTTTTCGTTCTTTTCATCACGTTCACTGATGCTGGTCAGCTTCTTCATCCATTGTGTTTAGAGCTTCTGATTAGACTGGGGCACTGTGCTTGTGCTACCCCCCCCCCCCCCCCCCCCCCCCCCCCCCCCACACACACACACACAAACCTACACACCACCACCAGCTCCACCAGCGTGATATGAATTCTGCAATGGAGGTGTCATAAGACTTTGAATGGCGTATTCAGAGCTTGTCCCTTGCCACTGTCACTTTCGGTCCATCTTTTATGTAAGATCTGATCATTACGAGTCCCCAGGGGGTCATCTCCGTGTGTTTTAGTGCACTGTCAATTTGCCAGAAGGTGTTTGAGAGATGAGACGTGGGCGGTGGGGATGGGGTGGGGTGGGGTGGGGGAAGGCGGGCTGGTGGGGGTGACCCGTGGTCATCCGTTGCACACCCAATGAAAGGGATCCTCTTTGATGTCCCCATGACACTTTTGTGTGCTCGTGGGCTAATTGAATTGCGGTCAAGGTTACTTGGCCAACGCGTATGCACAGAACGCATGATCAAGTGCCCCAATCTTTTTGAACATAACTAAGCCACCGGGGAAAGGCTTCCACTGTTTATGAACTGCGTCATAAATATTGACCGACCACGGCAAGAGGTGGAGCACAGCGAGAGGCAAGCAGGAGCATTAACGAAATAAGCAGCCGACCGTGAAGGGGAAAAAAACAAGAGAAAAATATGGATCCCCGTGTTTTTTTATTGACCCAACAACACACCACTAATTTAGGCAACCAGTCAATGTTCAGTGTTTCCCCTAGATTTTTTTCCAGCAGCGGTGCTGTTGATCGTAGGAAGCCCCCCCCCCCCCCCAAGAAAAGAGAAAATTTTGAAAAAATGACTCCTTAAATGGTGACTTCTGGTGGATTTTGTGAAAGAAATGGACAGATTGAGCTACAAATTATGACAACCATCAACACAAGCATTTACAAAGCATGATTATTGCAGAACAGGATTATTCATGTTTTTCTTTCACCTTTTTCATTTACATTATTAGTATTAGCCACTTTACAACTGTACATTGTAGGCCACTGTAGGCTACAAACTATTACTATTTAGAATATACAGTGCTGTGCATAAGTTAAGACATTTATATATAATAACATTTTTTAATTAAGGCATTAAGACAAAAGGCAAAAAAAAAATGTTGTTCCTCCCTTTAGTCAATTTCAGCATGGGTGTCTTAACTTTTGCACAGCACTGTATAAACTATATAAACTTCTCTTTCATGTCATTACACTGTATTGGTGCTGTGCAAGTCTAATTGAGTGCCTGTAACTTTAATGCCGTGACGGCCCGTGACGCTTGCTTGATTCTCACGGTACCGATCCACTTGCACACTTCTTTTTGTCGTGTCGCATTCCACTCTAGTCCTATGGGTGACGTCAAGCGACTTTAACGCGCCCGCAAAGCATTCCGGGAAGGCAGCGCTGCATTTGAAATAATGTCGCGCGTCAAAAAGCTGGCCGATGCCCAGCTTTATGCAAATGAATCCGTTGAACGCGAGGCGACTCTCCAATGAAAGGATGAGTTTGGAGGTCCTTTGTTCTACCACAACGGTGCCTGTGAAACTTTGGTTCCGCTTACCAGACAAATAATGTTTTAACGATCTCTTCCACGACCACCTAGTAGTCCATAAAACAAACGAAACTAGGATTTGGATGAATATATTGACTGTTGGTGTTTCTGGTGAGGATTTGAGATTGCATTGAGTAGTTTAAATAAAACAAGATTTCGAAATGGCTTGCATAGTTTGTTTAGGCTATTATGTGTTGTATACTGTTAAGTACATGCCTAAAATTGTGGTCCATTTGTGGAAAAACACTTAAGATACGTTAAAACGAACTGAGTATGAGCTGGTGACTGACATTTTAAACAAAACGCCCACACACGACTGAATGTGGGGAGACACTATTAACACATTAATAGCCTAAACAAACTATGCAAGCCATTTCGAAATCTTGTTTTATTTAAACTACTCAATGCAATCTCAAATCCTCACCAGAAACACCAACAGTCAATATATTAATCCAAATCCTAGTTTCGTTTGTTTTATGGACTATAGGTGGTCGTGGAAGAGATGGTTAAAACATTATTTGTCTGGTAAGCGGAACCAAAGTTTCACAGGCACTGTTGTGGTAGAACAAAGGACCTACAAACTCGTCCTTTCATTGGAGAGTCGCCTCGCGTTCAACGGATTCATTTGCATAAAGCTGGGCATCGGCCAGCTTTTTGACGCGCGACATTATTTCAAATGCAGCGCTGCCTTCCCGGAATGCTTTACCGTCACGGTTTTAAGCTAACCTAGTAGCGTTGTTGTGCATGGTGCATAAGAATATGTGGATTAAATGAATTATGTTTCCCATGTCATTTGGTAAAATAAATGGTCAAAAACTCGAAGAAAATCTATCTTGGATTATAGCAGATAAGTGTCTTGTATCTAATCTATAAATTTGGTGAGCTCTACAGGAATTACTTAAACTATCTCAGATGTAAATGGTTGCGTATCCTATTACTCAAATTCAATTAAACCCACCAATAGGCTAGCTAGACCTTAGTTTCACAGCCTAGGTATGTTAGCAACACAGGGCTTGAAAGCATTGTCTGTATCACAAACAAAAACGAAACAATGCATGGAATTTATCTGGGAATAGGCTACTGAAGGTAGGGGCGAGCTATCTCGCTGGCGTGTTTCATTTGGTTCCTTGGTTAACATACTGTAGCCTACGTTTTTTTGGCACAAAATTGCGTCTGCTAATAAACTTAAACATAAACACAAACAAGCGTGATCTCCTGTGGAATCCCCGACTGCGCCTTCAACGTTAGCCTACTATTATTTGTTGACATGAAACCTGAACGAACGGCAGCTGTTCCTGAAGTTCACTTGCGTCTATTTTTTTTTTTTAATTAGGCAACTTTTTTTGCAGTGGCGCTGGAATTCCAGGAGCGGCGCTGCGCCGCTGATGAATACATTGTAGGGGAAACACTGATGTTCAGCAGAACAATATATTTACATCTCTAGTCAGGCAGCCATTTTTTTTATTATGTCCAGTGTTCCTGAGCTAAATTACAGTACTGTATTTCATGCATTAGAATCAACACCTTTTCAGTGCACCTTGGGGAGCTATTTATTCCTTTAAAGGTCTTTATATGTACAACAATGGAAAATCAGTCCTGGACAAAAGAGTCAGACTGCCCGCACTGTGAATGTGGGTGGTTGTCAAGGTTACTGTAGGTAGACATGAAGAGAAAAACATATAGTTAAATGTTTTGTGCAAGCCTGAACCACATGCTCATATCTCAGCCATGGACTCAAGGCACAATGCAAGCACATCATTTAATTTTTTTCTCTAAGTTTAGAATCATTTTTCAAGTGTCAGCTTTTGATGCACACTACGGTAAGTTCTATTGATTTGGATGATTCTTCTTTGCCTGTGCAGACTGCCAAACAGTCACCCGGGCCGCAGCTCATTCAGATCGGCTGCATTTGAAGCGCTCTCTCTCTCTCTCCCAGCCACCTTCCCCCTGCAGAAAAGTACATGGACGCCACCGGCCACTCATCTGCTTTTTGTCAGCGGCTTCTTGTTTCGTACAGTAGGCACAGCGCTGCAGCGCTCTTCTTCAGGCCGGGGCGTGTAAGTCAGTCAGTCACATCACTTTGCCAGGAAATCTGGGAGACGCAATGATAAAAAAAGAAGGCTATCATGCGCGGCTGATATATCTCACCTTTAATTGCCCTCTCACTTTGGCAGCCTAACTAAGACAAATTGTGCTGTTTTTGAGTGCGTTTAGCACCCCTCCATCCGCCGAGCCCTGCTCCTAAGCACCCCACACACACACACACACACACACCACTCTGCTTCTTAGCTTATTTCAAACGCCTCTCACCGCCGCCCCAAATGTGTGACACCTAACAAGGCCCGCTGTAAATTTAGTCTGTCGATACATGTCAGGGCTCATTCGTCAGCCACGGCGGCCGGCGGTGGCCGTTTATTCACCCGCTCTCTCCCGTCTCAGCTGTCCCTCCCCCTCTTCACCGGCTTTTCACCGCGACCGCCACCGTAGCTGCAGCCGCGTCCTGACTTTGCCCAGGGCCCTTCAGCGCCAATCAGATCCCAAACAGACCCTGCCCAGAGGCAAAGGCGATGAAAATCCTAATCTTGGCTGTGACCAGCAGGCTTGTTTTTTTTTTTTTTTGGATGAGAGGTTTCTCGGGGAGGAGAAGGTGGGGTGGGTGGTTGTGTAGGGGTTTGACGTAGTCATGGTGCTAGGAGGGGGGGTTGGAAAGGTTGATATCTGCTAATCGCATAACTGTCAGAAGAAAGAATACTGCTGCATGATTTAAAGGGGGGACCTCGAATGACACCACCTTCCTCTCAGCAAGGCGAGGACAATATTACAAATAAGTTAAAGTCAGTCGAGGCCGCGGGCGTCTGCATGGTTAATGGGCTCCTATTGGCTGATGACACTGTAGACCGGGGGAATCGGGGCGGGAGTGGGTGTGGGGGAGCTTAGTGTTGCCATCACAGGAAAGCACTAACTGTACAGTACACTCATCATTTCCAGGAGGAAAAAAGATGTTTTAAATGATAAACGATCTGTTTTTCGTCCTTTCATTCTTTCTATTTTTCATCCTTTCATTCTTTCTGTGTTGCTGTTGTGTTTTCCACTTTCCCCAGGGATTGAAAGGTGACCCAGGAGCTGCAGGTGCACCTGGCCTCAAAGGTGAAAAAGTGAGTCTTCTGTTTATTATTTACAGCAAAGTGCATGAGAAATGAAAGAGACAGTGAATGCTACACCCCCCCCCCCCTTCACTCACACACACACACACCAGTTCCCTGCCCCTGTGCCATTGTTGTGCCTCCTCTCTCTCTCTCCCTCTCCCCCATCCTCTCTTCCACATCTCCCCATCCTCTTTTCTACATCTCCCCATCCTCTCTTCCACATCTCCTCCATCCTCTCTCTCTCTCTCCCCATCCTCTCTCTCTACCTCTTCTTCTTCCTCTTCCTCTTAACTGCCTCTCTATTTCCACCTGTGCTTTGAGTCTGCTTTTGCTTCCGCTTGAGAAGGGTCATGGCTAATGTCAATTTGTCTGTGTCTGCCTCTCTTCACTCCCCAGTGAAGGTCTGAGGTCTGTGTGTGTGTGTGTGTGTGTGTGTGTGTGTGTGTGTGTGTGTGTGTGTGTGTGTGTGTGTGTGTGTGTGTGTGTATGTGTGTGTGTAGCTTACCTTGGATATCACAAAGGATGTGGTAATATTGTCATCATATAATTTCACATTGAAGGTTTTTCTGAAAGGTCACATTTATTTTGCCAAGCCAGTAGACTTAGCCAGCCTCTTGCATAATGGTGCTTTTAAGATATGATGCACCTATAACTGCATGTTCAAACTGTAGGCTGTGGACTGTGGAATTGGAATAGATGACACATTGCGTTATCTATCTTGCCAGCAAATTTATTTTTGATCGAGAGACCACGCCTGTGGCTGGTATCTGCACGTGATTAGTTGGATTATCAAAATAGATGTTATCTGTATCAGACACACCCCTTGAAAACAGAATTCCATTCTCATGATTCTCCAGCAACACGTCACAGCAGCACTACATCAAACAAACACACACACACACACACACACACACACACACACACACACACACACACATGCATGCATGCATAGGATGCACACAGACACACAAACAATCATGGAACTCAGGAACACACATGCATGCACATGCACACAAACACAAACACACACACACACACACACACACACACACACACACACACACACACACACACACCAGCACACACACATACACACGTTTGAAACTGACAGGACGCTGTTGGAACCCACAGTAGTCCTGTTTAATGTCTAATAAGAGCATAGACTTTTTTGGCTGATGTAACCCTCTACCCTTCACTTGCTGTCTGTCTTTTATATGTAACCACAATGATTAAGTGGTGAAAATTATCCACATCCATTCAAATGCACTTGGTCTCAGATTTAAAAGCGGAGATGTTTCAGGGTTTGCCGTCTGGCTAAGTCAATGAGAACTAGTTATGACACATACAGCAAGACTCTGTACAGACTTCAAACAAGCTCAAATAGTAAGAAAAAAAACTCCTATCAGCACCTCTTTACACGCAGCCTGTTCACAAAAATATGAATTTAAATGAGCTCCATTTTGCATGCATCTGGAAAGCATCAAGGATCTTTTCAGCAAGAACTCTCTCTCTCTCGCTCGCTCTTTCCTTCTCTCTCGGTCTCTCTCTGTCTCTCGCTCTTTCCCTCTGTCTCTCTCTCTCTATCCCTCTCTCTTCCATGTACACCAGTGCTGAGGGATTACTCAGTGTACGAGATGAAATGTTCTCCTCTAATTAGTTGTCCTATCCTCCGTGTTCTTTGATATCCCAGCCTCTCTGGTCGGGTGTGTTTTTTAGCTTGTTGTTGTTATTGTTGTATTTCATAGGAACTGTCTGATTGCATGTGATTGGAGGTGCACTGTCTCTCAGGCTTGCAGCCATAATGAGCCTGCTATGGCATTCTGTCTGGGCCAGTTTATTGCCAGCTACTGTATTTTATAGTCATCTCCCTCCTGTTGGGACGGTGGGAAGGGACTGTTTGTTTTGTATTGAAACTGACGGAGGGGAGGTAGACCCGTCCTGCTGTTTGTAGATGATGTAATAAAACGCCTCTGTGTTGTCGAAGAGGCAGCTTGTGGGTGGAACTGGTTCCGTATCAGAGTTGAACTGTTATGACTGCGGAAGATGAATATTCTTACAAAATCCCCTCTCCTGTTTTACCTACCTCAGTGGAATAGTACGCTGACTGGAGTCTTTTTTTAAAAGAAAACTCTTAGTGGAAATGAATCTGCACCTGCAGTAGCCAAGGATGCTAAGTGGGTATCAGTGCAAGTTCCATAATAAGTTACTGTACTTTGCCTTTCCATTGGGGCGTTCAGTCTGCTGGAAAGTAAATAATGGAACAACATTTAAAAGTTTCCAGCTTGCAGACTTTTTGCCCCGGCTTCCCACCATTCAAACTGTGTTAAATTACACTTATTTTCAGGCCAGAAAGCGACTAACAGAAAAATAATTAGGTCGCTTGTATTCATTGGGGGAAGGGAGGGGGGGCGGTGCTGTTGTAAGAGCTGTTGTGTTTTTTTTTCCCTCAGTCTTTCACTGCTTTGTTTTAACTTTGTGTTTAAGTGCAGGGCTGTGGGCTTTGGGTGTCTTGTGAGCTACTGTTTACTCGTCCGTCCCCACTCTCTTCTGACGTGTGACATTTCCCAAACGCACCGTCCCGGGATGCCCCTCATTTTTTTGTTATTGTAGCAAAGCTTTAATCTATTTGTTTAGTTTGCTGTATTTATTTTTAAGATCCAGAAAGCCCTTGATGGCTCGTCTCTTCCTGACAGTTAAGAGAGAGCATGTCCAGGTGTGTTGTTTATGAGTCCGATATCGGCGTCGCACCTGGAGTAAAAAGGGGTGCATCGTGGGTAAGTGCTAGGTGGGCAGGAACCAAAATGTCAGAGTGATGACGCCAGGGTGGTTTTTATTTCTGTGACCTTTCGGTTTTAGCAGGCGTGAGCGATGCCTGTGAGCTTTTTCATCCACATGTCAGACCCACTGAAATAGCTTTTCCTCATTTATTATGTGTCAAGTTAGGCTCAGACAATGTCATTTTTTTAGCAGCAACATAGCAGATCTCACCAGCCCAGCAATGGAAAAAAAAATTCACCTTTCAAGAACTAACATAGTTAGAAGCTAATATAGAAATTAAACATTTCTCCCACTGCCATAGTCTTTGTGTTGCCAGAAGCAGACACAGCTTGCAATTATGTTCAGTGCAAACTGTGAAGAAAATTAATTATTCGATGAATACAGTCATAGCACACATGATATTAATTTGTGTTAGTATGTAATACAAGTATTGACATTATTTTGAGGAAACTCTTTAAAAAACTTTATTTTCCTCAGACATTTAATCCTACAGTCATAGTTGTCTCTCCCATAACAGTGCACTGTATTTCATTTCATTAACTACGTTATCCATGGTGTGTAAAGTGAACGTGCTGCAGAGCTGCATTGGTTAAGCCTGACACTCTACCTAGAACTAATTGCTTCTGCACGGGCAAGACCTTTTAGTCCCTTAAGCAGCACACTGACCACAAATCTGCCAATTGTGTGTGTGTGTGTGTGTGTGTGTGTGTGTGTGTGTGTGTGTGTGTGTGTGTGTCCAGTTCCTGCTGCCCATTACTGCTCGTAAAATACCACCTAGTGTCTTACCTTAGCTGGAGGCAAGTTCAAGCTTCCTCATGTTCCTGCTGAGAGTGTGGTCACATTGACATGATGCTGTAAAACATCCCCTTATCTCTCTCTCTCTCTCTCTCTCTCTCTCTCTCTCTCTCTCTCTCTCTCTCTGTCTCTGTTGTGTCTTACAGGGGGACACTGGCCCACCTGGTCCTGCAGCCTCATTGGTATGTATGTCCCTCACACTCACTAACACAGCTGCAGTTGGTGAATCAAGTGCCGTGATGTTTGTCCACGTGTACAAGAGGGGAAATTATTATTTTTCTCCCCATAAATGATTGAGTGTCAGACCCCCCCCCCCCCCCCCCCACACACACACACACTCCAAAACTGATGGTGGATTTATGGACGGCTGGTTGACCGGGCATAGGCAACGAACGGCAGGCTTTTTTGTTGAATGGGCTGTGAAACATCTGGCACTCGTGGCTGGGAGGGAGGTTAAGAGCACAGGTGAACACACTCGGTGTCCCATTACGGGGCCTGTTCGCTCAGAGTTATGAAGCTCAGAGCAAGGACGGACAGTCGGCCGGCCGACATACCGGATGGAGTCAGCTGGATTAGACAGACCATTAATTAAAATGCTTTTGTTATTTTCACTTGAATATCCTACAGTTTCCAGTGGATTTTGAAGCTTAATATACAGTTTAACAATAATCCATTGAAAGAATTATTTAATACACACAAGACTAATATAAAGTTCATAGAAATAATTAATCACTGGTAATACAATACCATCACAACTTCCTATCATATATTCTTGTGAAATCTGTTCTATTTCTTGTGCTTTATATATTACAGGTTGTAGATGGAAGATGGCGTTATTAATATTGGATGCAGACCTTATTGTTTGCAGAGGAAGCTCAGGCTTATTTTTAATCTATATGTGATTAAACACCAAATCATAGCCCTTCATATTTTTTTTTCTCTTGCAGCAGATTTCTAGATGTAGAATTGACTTTTTTTTGGCAGCTATTCTATCTATCTGCTTTAGCAAAACCATCCCAGTATTAATGGATAGCATCTCTGTTCCATTGGCAGGTAGACAGCCACTGTGGTTGAGCCAAGTCCTGATGTTACAGACTCAACACACACACAGTGGGGTTCTTAAAATATTTCCATGTCTCGTCACACTGGCACCTAATTCAGAATGGCTTGACATGAAGCACCCCGACACTTCAGATTACATTGGAAATCTATCCCAGAACACAGGGTGGTAGCAACCTGTGTGTGCACCAGTCAGTCATCATGCGGTGGGACGGCATGCTTACAGTCTGAGATGGGCAGATTAGCATCCTCCCAAACAGAAGGCATTTGTCTTAACACTGTCTAGAATCACGTCAAGTGGCGTGACAAGATTATAGTTTATGGGGATCTCATGCAGCTCTTTTCATTCACGCCCTGAGCTGAACTGTCAGGCACAGGCAAGTCAGTGTTTAGATTATGAATGTATAGTACGCACAATATGGTACAGAATAGAATAGCATAGCATAGTTTAGAACAGACAGAAGCTGCCTCTCGAATGCTCACAGTGATAGTCAAGGGCTTTTGTGTATCTCTTTCTGAAGGCGGGGCAGTTGAGGCGAGGAGGCCTGTAGGATTGAATTGGCTCCCATGCTGCACACAGTCTGTTCAGCCCGTCTCCCCGAGGAGCTGAAGCGTTTATCTGCAGTCTTTACGCCTCACCATGAGGAGCACGCTGCGACTTTCACCCATTCTGCTCTGATAATTGAGGATGCAGCATTTTTCTAACAGCCTCACACACGCACACACACACACAGGGGCGCCTGCAGGAATTAATGCTATGGTACGCACACCCATCAGCCACCCCCCGAAAAAAAAAAAAAACCTTCACGCGTGGACAGTATTTTTCCTTAAGGTTCGTGCACAGCCTACATAGCACAACATCCACATGCAATAATGCAACAACAACGTCTACAATTACCTATTCATTTGGGCAACTTTATACATCCCTATACAGGCTAAAGCTACCTTTAGTTGTGTTATAGCGTACTGTAACGTCTGGCTTTAAACAGCTGTAATGCAGTCGTTCTGACAAGCACACCAATTGCTTAGCCAACCTTGTTCTTGCCCATCTGAAATAGCTCCTCTAGCTTTGCTGCCTCCATCCTTTCTGTTTTCGTTGTTTAAACTTGTGATATCCATGAATTGAGTTAGTGAATTAGCTCAACATCATGTGCTGATAACCATATAGAAAGCCGAGTAAAAGAAAACAAGTAGCCTATGCGTGCCTGCGTGCGTATTCTCTCCTGCTCAAACATGTGTGCGCGTTAATTTTAATAAGTGTTCACTAACTTTACTTAATAGAAAATTGTAAATAGCCTGATGGCATGCAACTAATGGGATACTGTGCATAGTTGGATAGGTATGGTAGGCCAATATGGTGTGAATATACACACACACAAGGTACATTTTCTCTCGTTGTTGAGTGATGGTACGCACAGTGCGTACGGACGTACACCTGCAGGCGTGCCTGGACACACACACACACACACACACACACACACAACACCACACTACATATCATTACCTCAGCGCTAAACCCAAAGATGGCCTTGAAAGTCATATGGCGGGTCGATGCATGACTGTAAACGCACACACGCTCCGCTCAGACATGCATATGATTTGTATACTCTCTGGAATCAACAGCGTCGGGGGACACGAGACTGGCAGCGCAGATTAAAAAGTATACCACGGGTGGTTAGCTAATTACTAGCGTCATGAGAGCGTAGAGAGGGGCTGCCAGTCGAAATCAGCGTTTTGCTCCCTCAGCCGTCTGCTCGCCCTCTTCCTTTCATGTCACCCAAACACTCGGGGGGGGGGGGGGACTTTGAGGCTGAACCGTGTCACGGCATGAGCAGCTATTTGCTCCCGCTAATTTTACATTTTACGAGCCGAGGTGCGATCGCACCGATCTCTCCTCTCCGACAACAAAGAGCGCCACTGTCGTGTCAACAAGTGTTTGACACAACAAAGAGTCCGGGCACATAACAAGACTGTGAATTGTTACATATGGAAGATCAGAGAGGGGGCATGCGTGTGTCGTCTGCTGCCATGCCATGTTTATATTAAGGGAAAATATGTGCATGCTTGTCTGCTTGCGCATCACTTGTAAATTACTTTCAGTAATATCATCGTTGATGTTTCTCATGTACTTTTAAAATAGGATGTCCTTTGGGAGATGTCGGTCTTGTTTACTGCAAATACCAAAGACTTGTCAATCCCCCTTGTTAAAAGTTTAGATTTTGAATGCCGCATCCGCCTCTAGGTCAATGACTTTGGCATTCTGAATGCGTGTAGTGAACGGCTATTTTTGCAGTTGTTTCCGAGAAGTTGTCAGTATTTGTGAGGATGCCAGCTGATGAGGGATACCATGTGTTTGCTTGTCATTGGAAAGTCAGTTGTTAGTCTCTGTGTGTGGATGCAAATATACAGTATATGTGTGTGTGTGTGTGTGTGTGTGTGTGTGTGTGTGTGTGTGTGTGTGTGTGTGTGTGTGTGTGTGTGTGTGTGTGTGTGTGTGTGTTCAGCGTCCCTCTAGTATGGTCTTGTGGACAGACAACTTGCTTGAGTAGGAAGGTCACAACCTCTGTCTAGTTCACCGGTGCTTTGGGCTTTTAAACCTGTCGACAAGGGCTACATTTCTATCCAGTATCAGACATCCGTACGACTTTCACCAACAGTGTACAGCAATAACATCATAATTTAAATCAGTATTACCAGATTGGTGGTAATGGTCTTAATAGTCTTCTCTTGTTTGTTTTTCTCTTAGACTGAAATGAGAGCTCTGAAGGGAGATCAGGTAAAGCAGACTGCTCCTCCTCTTGTGCCTGAAATCTGTCTAATTTAATTAGCTGATGTTCTACCCAAAGCTCAGGAGACTATCTGGTACAATCATTGTTTCAATTCATTTGAAAGTCTTGTCTATGGATGGCTTATCAACTGGTGTTTTGAATATGTCATAATAATGAATATATGCATCATCAACCATTGTTTATTCAGGGAAGACTTACTGAGAATTAAGTCAAAACATAATAAAATAAAAAATAAGATGTTCTTATCATCAGTCAAAGCAACACTGCACAACAGCCATTTTGTCTATTATACCCTTATATTGGTGTACTGACACAAGCTGGTCTAAATTGAATACCTCTTGTAATTTGCTCCATTTATTGGGTGCAAATCATTTAAAAGGTAATTTTCTCAACAGATTTGATCTGAGGAGTTTCAAGGGATAAAAATCCCTGTGAGCGTGTATTATGTTAGATTAATTGAATTCTAAAAAGAGATATAAGGTAGAAAGGTAATTTTCTAGTGATTTCAGTGTGGAAATGGCTGTACTATACAAGTACTGTGAACAAGTACTATAGGCATTAAGATACGTATACTGTCTTTCTTGATGTAGTAAATGCCATTCATTTAGGGATGACTATGCATAGTGAAATGCACATTGAAGATTTGACACAGCTTGCTCTGCAGATGTCTCATACGCATTAAGAGTCTTCTGCATAGAAATCTCCTTTGCAATGTTCTACAGAAACACAGATATCATTAATTTACAGTAAACATTAATGAGCCGGTGGAACATTATTTTTAGTCTTAAAAAAAAGGTTAATCCTGTCACAAATACACCCTGTGTTCTATCAGATAGGTCATGAAACCATATTACACATTGCATACATATTGCATTCATTACATTCATTAATGTATTTCACATATTATATTTGTACTTTACTCTTGTAAGTGATTTCCACATTCACTGCTCACACGGCCACGGTTTTCTACAGTATGTGAAAATGAAAGCACCAAGTGCTTAGACCTCAGTGTAAGTGAACACACAGTGTAGAAGTGGAGAGTTTATGTTTGTTCTGATGTCTTTTGCAGGGGTTACCGGGTCCTGCAGGGGAGAAGGTGAGAACTGAACACAAAAGAACTTGTTCTCTGTGGAACTCCTCCGCTGTCGCCACCTCCAGCCCACTCTTCTGTGCTGCTAACGCTAAAGGCCTAATAAGTTCACCGCTCCGTCGGGAACATGTGGCCCGGTAGTCTGTAAACTGGTGGCTATTTGTTCATGTTTTCTGCTGCAGTGGGCTGTAAACTGGCGGTGCCACATAGCCGGAAACGTGTCCTTAATGTCCAATCTTACGGTGTTTTCCCCTCTGTCCTGTGTCCCCAGGGGGAGGCCGGGGTGTCGGGTCAGCCTGGAACGCCGGGCAAGGAGGGCAAAAGGGTGAGTAAACAACAGCAGGCCACTGTTTGTGTGGCCCGGGCCTGTGTGGATGTGTGTCGGGAGGGGTGTGGTGGGTGAAGCGAGCAGGAGCGACAGCTGAGGATGTGAGATCAGGGCGTGGGTGGGCCCTGAGCCTGCCGGGCTGCCGATGGACAGGGCAGTTGAGGAGGGCGGTTTGGGGGCGCAGGGTGGCTTGTGGGGATGGGCCAGTGTTTGGATGGGTCATGCTAATAGAATGACAATTATCACAGAGGCCGACTAGTCAGGGGTCACGCTCGTGACCGGACGTGACTGACAGCACACGTGGCGAGGGCCCTCCAGGAGCCGTGTGTCCACTGTGATTTAAGATCGGAAAACGCGGGCAAACAGAAGAGGAGAGCAGATAGGGTTTCTGTCCATTTAAGACACCACAGAGACCTTCTTTCTCTCTGTTTAGTCTGAAACATAGATACTTGGAATGATACATAGATCGGATACATAGATCTGATACATAGATCCTTCTTTTTGTTATTGTTGGAGAGCAGTGAGTGTTTCAGGGGAGATTTATAACATCTGATAGCATACTATGGGGTGACTGGTGTCCTGAATTGGGCTACGCTAATCTCAGATTATGTTACATTACATTTTATATTACTTATGTAATCCGTTCCATCCTGCTCCAGAACAGTCATCTATGAACATTGGGACAGCAACACCTGTTCACCTGTTTCGTTCTGGACAGCCTCTGGAATGCTTGTACTGTATACTGTAGCTTGTGCAGTTGTGACCTAGTTGGCTCATAAATTAATGTCCATGTAAGCACACAATTTTATTATTTGCATTCTTTCTGGTCGTCATTACCTCACTGTGGTGGTCACTCTGTGTAACTGGATGATTTTCATAGTTTGATGGTGAGAGCAAGTTGGTCCACTGACAGTGGCATTTGAGTGATACACAATACTACAGACATCTGGACCAGATATTTGTGTGTGTGTGTATGTGTGTGTGTGTGTGTGTGTCGTGCGTGTGACTGTGTTGCCTACTCTCAGCAACCAAAACATGAGAAAAGTAGAAACAGTTCTGTTGTTTCACAAACTGCATAGAACCTGAGGCCACACAAGTTTCCAAAATGGAAATAAGGCTTAGTGTTTGATGTAGCTCTCTTTTCAACTAAGAACTTGCCATATTCCTGCACTACAACATTTTTTTATTTTGTTCAAAGTACAACTCAGTGTCAGTGCCACGAGAGGCTTTTGACCTTTTCTTAGAGAATCTAAACATGGTGTCAGGCTTAAACCAAATGATACCTTTTTAATTGGTTTGGGCTGCAAAAGGCTCTGTTTAGAATCCAAGCGTTATGTTCTAATGGTTTTCAGCCTGGCACAAAGTGTTCATTAAAATCACAGGAGCCACCAGGGAATATAGTAACGTTTATTTCCTACCTGAATGAATTCAGAGTGGGTAGTCGGTGTGTGAGAGCGAACAAGTGAGCACGCTCAAGCAAAGGCAGCAAACTTCTTTAGCGCCTGACACTCAAATTAACACCGAGTATGTTGTTTTGTTGGGAGAAACACACAACTCCACCTCTATTAATACACACACTTTGATGAGCGGATGGCTTCCAAGTGACTGTGGATGTGCTAAAGTTTAAAGTTTCAGTTTATTTTTAGCCCCCGCTAGGCCGGTCACATGTGGCTCCAGAGGTTGTTGACCAACCTGTGTGTCTTTTTGCGCTCCCAGGGTCTATTTCGGGATGGGGGGGTGGGGGGGGGGCATGTATCATTATCTGGGTGTCTCTTACCAGAGAGCCTCTCACCCAATTAGCATCTCTCGCTCACTATTACGCCGCGCGGTCACTTGGCCCCTCTCCGAGCGAGCGGGCAGCCATCTTAAGCAGCTGGGCGGATCTGAGAAGCTATCCTTGGCCATTCTACAACCCCTCTAAAATAAGCCGCGCGAGTGCAGACTGTGCAGCCATAAGAAGTGCCAGAGCTGTCAAAAGTGTCACGCCAAAAGCCCTTTTTTCTTCCCCCACCTGCCCGGCCGCCTGCCTGCCGCCCGCCAAAGTAGTCTGATCAGTTGAATGACTAAGGGGAAGACGTGAGTCACCTCTCTTGTGGGACAGAGGGTAATTTAATACGTGCGGTAAAGGACAGCTCCCACCCGCAGTGAAATATTTCCCGAATGTAAATTTGACAATTGCTGCCGAAGAGTTATTTCCGAGGGGGTCGGCGAGTCACCCACACTATTACTGTCCTTTTTCGTGGACGGTTAATTAACGGCCCCGCCGCGTCTTGCGCTGTCCAATCAGTCAAGAGGACGGGCCTAGCTGAACTCCTTAAAACAATAACGTGAGGTGCTGCACGCCCACTTTAGCCCGTGTTAATTACGGTGAGTGGGGCGGACGAGGAGAGGAGGGGAGGGGAGGGGGAGATGAACCTCATTTAAATAATAATGCATTGCGCCTAGATTGCACCAAGAGACGGCATTAATAGTAATGCGAATTGCTTGCTTTCATCCATTATGGATGGCATTGACATAGAATGGCAAGCAAAGAGTAGGACTTTGGGACTCGGTGTGACATGCTGCGGGAGATCAAACAGGAAGAGGAGGGAGAGAGGGAGGAAGAGGAGAGGTGCCAGCGAAGGGAAACAAAGAGAAAGAAAGGATTCCTTTTCCTTTGCCGATGGCGGCCCCGGTGAAATATTTAGCAGTGTCTGTAATGATGTGCTAAGCTCTGTGTTGTCTTTGTGTGTTACCGTGCGCCCCACACGACACCAGGAGCCCTAGTGGAGAGCATGTATGTTTGTGCTGCCAGCGATGACAGGGAATTTTGGAGATTCCGCTCACCAGTTGGCATTGTCTGGACAGCAGGATGGCAATTAGGCTGAATAATGCCATTCCCATCCCATGACAGTAGCCAGCCTTACAGTGGAACAACAATTTGCACTCAGATGAGCAGGAAAAAGGAGAAATTGCTCATTGTACCACCCCCCCCCACCCACACACCCACACACACACACACACACACAGACACCCCCCCCCCCCCACAACTAACCATGTGCTAGAAGAAAAAAAATCACCACACTGTCATTTGCCTGACACAGGGGAGTCACACACACACACACACACACACACACACACACATGCGATTGGGCAGTGCATCAACCTTGCTCTGAGCCAAAACATACAGGAACATGGTTCTTTTTTCATGTTCTGCCAAGCCTTCCCAGCATGCCTTGCTCGGCCGGCTGGCACGGGACGGTGTGTGGGTTGAGCACAGACATGTGTTCACCGCTGGGCTAGCCGGTGGGCTGCTGTGGATTAATAGATATCAGCTTAAAAAATATTCACAGTGTCGGTTAGGGCATGGCACCGAGCCCTGCCATAGTATGCTAATTACGTCTCAAAAACAGGCCGCGCGAGAAATGTTTACGGGGCAAACAGTGCCTTCAAGACCAGCGTGTTGACATTTCGAAGTTGCCCTCGAAGCTAGCGAAGGTTAATTTTTCAATAGGAGATAGAGAATAACGTCGTCAACTGGCGGTGGTTTGCTTTATAGCGATGCAGGGCTTCATAAATTGTTTATGTAAATATTTTATTCTTTGCCTTTGAAGTCTGTTGCAGGAAGTAAAAAGTGTATATTTAGGTATTGCATTTAAAATGCACTTTAATCACCAGAAGACATACACAGCAAGGCAAGAGCTCACATTGTACTTTTATGGCTGCATCTTCCAGCTCTGCACAGCCTCACTGACGTCTGCGTATATGTTGTGCGAGACCCCCCTGAAGAGTGCTCAAGAAGAAGCAGAGAATCTCCAGCAGACAATCTGGATGTTGATGTGTCTCTATAAATCATGCAGCAAGTCCCTTCAGTATAAAATGCATTTCACTTTAATTAGACCACTGAAACTGAATCCAGACCTGTGAATGTCTAGCAGGAGGGCTGAGCTGGCAGAGCTAAGCTTGGCAGTGCCATTTGTCTCCGCGTTTCACATATACATTCTGTTGCTGATTGAGTATGCCTGGTGCATTGCACTGAATGTTCTCATCCACCTGGCACTTCAAAGACGAGGCTGCATTTCGAAGCGAGAGGTTAGCACAGCATTTGAACCCAGGTCTGAACCAGGGGCCAGAGGTGACCGAGTCCGAGACCTGAACCTGAGCTGTCCCTTTGTGTCGCGGGGGACACAGGAGAAGTCACGGGGTTACAAACCATCATGACACATAATGTGGGCATGAGCTGGACAGAAGCATGTGCCTGCGCACTCTCAGACAGGCTGGCTTTTAGAGTCCTGGCCCTGTCTGACCCAAGGCCTAGCAGACAAAGGACGTATGTCAAGGGTCAAGGGGTTAAGGGTCACTGGGCCGTGTGCAGCCTGGTGTTGGCATACCATGGGTCTGTGGTCAAGATGGGTCTGCCATGAATACAGCCGATCTGTTGAGGATGAAGGTGGGGTCAAGGGTGTGGAGATACTGAAAAAGAATGATATTCTCTGGCTGTGCAACAAACATAACACAAATATTGTATAATGAACCGTTAGGAATAGCATAACATTGAACAAATCTTGCTATGGATGATAAAATGTACAGTACAAATATACATTTAGACACATATTATATGCAACTATCTATTGTTAATGTATTCAATAATAGGTGGTATACTTTTAGTTTGCATAAACAGTCTTCTTTATGTACATTTTTATGGCATGTGTTTGCATCTGAAATGTTGCCATGCAGCATTTGAATTTTGGGAGCCTGCTTAACTGTAATATCAATTTCAGTCCACTGGTGTAGAATTGACCTGCCTCAAAAGTTCATAGGCATTCATGTATTTTCAAACAGATAGAGTGTGACTATCTACACATGATATGATGTATGTTATGGAAAGAGAGGAGTGTTGCCTGTGTTGTGTTGTGCTGTTGATATCATGTCTAATGTTCACAAGGGAGAGGAGAACGTGATGTATATGTGATCATGTCAGGCCAAGTATGAAGGGATGGGGCACCTGTAGACCTGGTTACCTGCACTCTGTTCAGCTTTTATAAAACACTGTAACAGCTGTCGTCTAAATGTGAGCATTTCAAATGTCAGTTGTAGGCGGTTGACATCACCTACTGAAAAAAAGACTTTTATATTGCAATTTTAAAACATCATGCTATCAACAAAGGATGCATCGACCTTAGAGCCATGCTATGCACATAATCACCTAAGTCACCCACAACTTCTTACCTTTGTAGACACAATGTACCTTAACTCAAACGGCTCTATAAATAAAAACAGAATTCAGTCTATTCAGCAAGGCTGTGTTGGTAGCAGCTCAAACTGTAGTTACCATTCTGTCTCTACAATGACTTAGTCTAATAATGAGTAATTATATACTCTTCATGTAATTACAGTATATATAGTATTTCACTGTAAACCACTGTTTGAAAAATTCCCTTGGAAAAAAGGAGACCCCCTCAAGAAAAGCAATCTTCAGATGATATTAGTGGCTGTAATTACAGTCAATTAAAGGTAATTTCTTTCCTCTTCAACTAAAAGACGTGTGCTATAAATACCATTTAACCACGGTGTCCTCTGTCTCTCCATCATGCAGTTCATTTACTCGCAGGACGCGGCCAATTACCGCCCTAGTGTTATCTCACTGCCGAGAGATACCGTGGTGAACCCAGTGGCTAACCTCCGATGACCTGCGGTCTCGGCACTATCAGAGGTGTGAACAGAGAGACACACTAATGATTAGCCAGCAGACTATGGCTGTTACAAAAGTTTATTTAGTATTTTTTAAAAAAAGGCAGTTTAGAAAATCAGGAGATTTTTGGCATAGCTGGCCAAAGGCCAGGTCAGGAGCCAGATTCTCATGGCGGACAGAGGGGGACAGCACTGCAGCAGCAGCAGCAGCTGGGGAGGACCGACGGCCGAGATTGTAAGAGAATACGGCCTCGGCAGAATGCGACGGCTCGGCAACCGTGATATCAATTTAAGTGGAAGAGTTCAATTTAAGTGGAAGAGTTCTCGTGGAAATATACGTCTTCGGGGAGCACGTTGGGCAGGGTGGTGCGTCTCTCTCTCTCTCTCTCTCTCTCTCTCTCACTCCCTGTCTGTCTCTCTCTCTAAGGAGAGTTATCAGTGTTCTGTGGAGAGAGTGACGTGTGAAGATTCATGTTGGAGAAACGCATGGTGGCACAGAGGGAACAGGCGTCCCCGCATTACAGCATTCCTCACAGTCATGGCTGGCTGGCTGTAAGCCCATAAAAGCTATTACTTTCTCACAGCATCCTACAGCGTCCAGGGAGATGGCGTGCTGTAGATAGATACATGTAATCCATGGAACATCTTATTGTGTTGTACTTCATTTCAGTTAGCAAGCACTTATGATATGGACTTTTATTAAATCTCAACTTGTTTGATTATATCGTAAGCGCTACTTTTTTGTTCATACTTGTTTATATATGTTTTTTTGAGCACTGTTTTTTTTCCCTCAAAGACAAAGCCAAAGTTGTTTTGAAGTCCAAATAATGTTTTGACACAGCGAGCTCTGTGTGTGACTGAATGAACTGGGAAAAGTGCCCTTCTGGTGTGGAGCGGGGGTGAGGATGGTAACACTATCTGACTGAGGTTGTGGCTTGTGGCTGTGTTTATAGTGGACTGCTAGCCTCCTATGCAGAATGACACGACTGCTCTCTAGCAGCTGTGTGTGTGTGTGTGTGTTTATGTTTGTGTGTGTGTGTGTGTGTGTGTGTGTGTGTGTTTGTGTGTGTGTGTGTGTTTATGTTTGTGTGTGTGTGTGTGTGTGCGCCCATGAGACTAGCAACTCTCTTTCTCTTTTTTCCTCCCACTGTCTGTTTTATCATAGTCTCTCTCTCTCTTTCTCTCTCTCTCTCACACACACACACACACACACACACACACACACACATACACACACACTTTGTTTTGTTTTGTTTTCACCTTTGTCACTCACCTGTGCTCCCACTCTGGCACATGTTCAACACTGTGTTCTTTCATCACACGTTCTGTTCGTCTGTCACCCCAGTGTAGGGTGGGATGATGGGGGACAGTCTCTTGTCTCACATTTCAGAACAGCACACACACACACACACACACACACACACACACACACTAAGCTACTTGTCCCCCAGGGTGGCCATACATATCCACACAGATACATGCACAGACACATTATGATGAGGCGAGAAGGTTTTCATTTCACCCCCAACACACACACATACACACACACACACACACAAACACACACACACACACACACACACACCCTGCCGTGCCATTTCCTGCAGGCACGCTGCGTGTAGACAAGGTCTGTCCAAGGTCACGGCGAGGTGTGGCTTCTCGCACAGTGTGTCAAAGTCATCTGCGCGTCCTCCCGAGCCCAGTGACTTTTCCAGGCAACCCGATATCACTCGCCCTCACTGCATTTCCTACTCATGAAGAAAATCCCCCCCTAGTTGATTATCTCGCTAAATCTGATTCGCCACAGCGGCACAGCTGTTCTAACTTGGTTTGGAGCCACTTTTACCTGCACTTATACCTCCGCAGTAGATGGAGGGAGATAGAGAGAGAGGGAGGGAAAGAGAGAGTGAGAGGGAGAAGGAGAGTGAGAGAGAGAGAGAGGGAGAGAAATGGAGATATAGAGAGAGAGGGAGAGAAAGGGAGAGATAGAGAGAGAGAGGGAGAGAGAGAGAGAGAGAGAGAGAGAGGGAATGAGAGAGAGACAAAGAGAGGTAGGAGCGAGAGAGACAGAGGAAGTGAAAGAAAGAGAGAGAGCGAGAGAGTGAGAGCAAGAGTGAGAAAGAGAGAGACTGAAGAGAGAAGTGTCTGATGTGATTTGATTCACTTCACTGTCACCCATTGACAATATTGAGTCTGTTAAGTTTAGGAGCAGCAGCTCTAGTGGCAGACTTATGGCTGACGCCTACATCGGCGCAGTGGGGAGTGGAACCAGTGGCCAGGTGCTTTTTTCGCTTACTTCTGTGCAGGTCAGAAGAACCTGGCTCGATATTTTGGCTGTGCATATGCCACTGACCTCTAGCCCCCAGCACCTGTAGCGCAGGGTCATTACCCAAATGGCCTCCCGTTGATATTCCTCCATTACTGTCAGGACCTCACGGAGGAAGAGGGCATGACGTTATTTATAGTATGCGTGCCCAGTGTGCTGTTATACACACACACACACGCACGCATACACACACGCACACACATACACACACACACACATACACAGACACATGAAAAAAACATTAAAATGCACCATTACCTTGTTGTGGCTCCCTGCTTCAGGAGGTTGTAATTGGAGGGTGAAAGTGGAAATGTTCCATAAGAGTAAACATGTGATGTGGGCACTGGGGGGAAAGAGGGATATCCGTCAGGAACGCAAACCATGGATGAGTGTCCACGGTGACACTCTTGTGTATGTGTGTGTGTGTGTGTTTGGGGGGGGGGGTTCTCCATAAGGTTTCTAGACACTAGTCACCCTTCCCCATTCACTGTTGTGGTCACTGACGTTTTGCCAAAAGTTTCACTCGATTTGGGTCTTGAGGTGTCAAATCAGATAACGTTTTTGTTTCACCATCTCACTGTCTGAACCTTGTATATATCATGTATCGGTCCCAAAACTACAGGTAAGCACCGGTAAATTATTTCTGTTCAAATCCTATGTCTTCATATTTTTTTTTCAGTCCCTGATATTTATTCAGTTTGACAGCCTAGAAAATAATACATTACCTGGCAATGTTTGGGCATGCATATCTTGAAAAGTATTATCCATAGCCAGCCCAAACTTTGACGGAAGACAAACATGTTGTCAGTATGACTGATCCAAGTTTGTATGGCATGC
>NW_027468620.1:7013384-7023384 GCF_046254945.1 Alosa pseudoharengus | reverse complement strand
ATTTTTGGACTCAAGCCAGCACATTCATGCTCTGCCTATGTATGCCACCCTCTCCTTGGCTCCATTCTTTTTTTCCATGCCATCTCCTCCCTCTCCCTCTCTCTCTCTCCCTCTCCCTCTCTCTCTCCTGCTTCCTGCCTCCCTGCGTCCCCAAACATGAAACAAGTTCGCCACCTAGTGGTCAAAAATCACACACCCCTGAAGCCGTCAGTATACTGAGAGCCTGCTCAGAGCCGGTGATGATTGAGACAGGGGCAGGGAATAAAAGGCTTAGTGGAAGGGTTAAACGTCGGCCATTTTAGTCGCGTGCTCCAGGGTGTCAGTCAGACTGAATATTCTGAATTTATTTTGTCTTTTTTTTGAGGAGTTTGGCGATTGCCTTGTGTGACACCCGGGGCACAGGGAGAGAGAGAGAGAGAGAGAGAGAGAGAGAGAAAGAGAGAGAGAGAGAGAAGCTAAGCTGCGTTTTGAGAAGCTGCCAGGCAGCTGTCGACTTTAGCGGTTTTCTCGCTGCCCTGGACGATGCTCTTCAACCCCAGCACCACACCCCCCCACCCCATCCCCCCAGTGCCACTCCCCCGGTAAACAACTGGAACAAATCCTGTTTTATTGAGGCTTTTCCAAGTAGCAGGGCTCGCTGCGAGCTTCGAGGTTTGGTTGGTTTCTTTTTCACTGGGTGCGGGGCGTAGAACAGGGGGGTAGAGGGAGCGTGGCATCCAGCTCAGGCAGGAATGGCAGCGTGCTTCTCATTCTCACGCCAGATAGAGATTACACACACCCACCTCCCTCCACCCACCTGCCCAGCAGTGGCAGGGACATCACCCAACACCACCCCCCACCCCACCCCCTCGGAAATGTGAGCTATTAGGCATAACCTCCAGCTTGTTAGGATTTCTCAAAGAGATGTGAAAAATCAATGGTGCCCAGGTTCAGTTGATGGACTCAGCCTCACCTTGTCTCTCTTCACCTCTCCTTACCTGGTCTCATCACCCAAACACACACACACACACACACACACACACACACACACACACACACACACACACACACACACTCCTTGCAGGGGTGTTGATAAGTACGGTGGCTTAGTCCACTGGCATTTAAAGAGGCTTGCTGAGGTTTTTTAACTCATCTTATTCTTATCAATGCTATTGATCTTTTCTGGAAAATAAACAGAGTCTCACTGTGTGGAGGAGAGGGAGAGAGAGGGAGAGAGAGAGAGAGCTGAGGCACCTTGTGTTAACTCCAGTTGTGCATCCAATAGTCCTTTTCTTTGTCTTTTTTAATGCTTCACAGAAGAAGTGACAGAATAATATGTCAGTAATGTTTGGGATTCTTCTGTGCTTGTCTCTCCTCTCTTTTTATTTAGAAAATATCCCATAATGCAGCGTTGTCACAGAGGTGTGAATTGCGCTTGCAGAAGAGGAGATTGTGATTCATGTTTTGGGTGAACCCGCCGAAACGTTTTAAACTTTCGAGACGTCTCCCCTGGGACCGCCTCTCAGAAAGTTTTTTGCTGCGTGCCGAGCGAAAAAGTTGTGCGTGAAGGATGCTAGAAAACATCTGCACAGGGGAGCAGGGATGACATTTCGGAATTAATCTTAATTATTGCAATTAATTAGCAATGTTTGCCTGCATGCCGGTAGACAGTTAGGGTAATTTCTGGAGTCAGGGAATAATGACTGTTCTGATAGGAAAGGTTAGTGTCTCATCAACTGTTTTTTTTATTTGGGACTGACAGCATATGGGATCAGAGGCATCCATTGTATACGTCGTCTCAACATGCTGATGCCTTTTCTCTGTTGAGTCTGACAGTCCACATATTACAGATCCAAGTCTAAGATACGCTGTGTAAGGTGTGAAGAGGCTTTAAGAGAGAGAGACAGAGAGAGAGAGACAAAGAGCAAGAGAGAGAGAGAGTATTGTCACTGTTGTGTCCTTGGCGCTTCTTTGTCTTTGCTGAACAGAAGACGCTGTGTCTTTTTCACGCTTACTTCACGCACTTGGGACTGAGACATTGTGTCCAGAGAACACTTGACCTAAAGAGTGTCCAGAGAACACTTGACCTAAAGAGTGTCTTGGACCGCTACTGCACTTATGACTCGATTGTCTTGTGCTGAAGACAAAGTGATGACAAAGCCTGGAGCCAGCAGTAGACCCCTCCGCCACACACACACACACACACACACACACACCCACACGGCTCCTTCACATCACACCCCCTGGAATGAGAGCCCTGAGGAAGCAACAAGTGTGAGGACTAGGCCTCTTAAAGAGCACAGCTTCTCCCTGACTTTTCCATCTCAACCGTGCTGTTCAGAGACAAGTGGTGGACGTGGAGAGTGTCCTTAAAGGACTGAGTGTGTGTGTGTGTGTGTGAGCGTGTGCGTGCGTGCGTGCTGCGTGTGCTTGTTTGTGTTTCCTATAGTACCTAGTCCATGCTGCTTTTTCTGTTGCATGTGGAAAGGGCCGGTGTGGTTTCTTAGGGGACGCTTTGGAGTGCATTTTGTCCTAAAGACCGACCCATTTCTGTGGAATTTCCAAGAGGCAAATGACTCAAATTCTCTCATGGATTCCAGCAGTCTCTGAGGCAATAGTGGAGTTTAGTTTAGGCCTGAGACAGTCTCCAGCAGCTAATGCCATTCTGTTCCATTCCGTTTTGTCCCCCAACGCCCGCGGCGTCTCGGACACTTTTGGCTCAGGTCTGCCGGTGTCACCGCTTCTCGCACGGTCCTGCTGTTCTTATTTTCCCCCGCCGTTTCATCCACTCCCTCTACTGTCTGCTAGCGTTCAGCAGCCCAAACAGCGAGGAAGGACAATCTTCAGGCAATTTCCTGTCCTGCTCCTGCTGTCAGTATCGTCCTGCAATTTAGCTAGGGCAGGTGTGTGTGTGTGTGTGTGTATGTGTGTGTGTGTGTGTGTGTGTGTGTGTGTGTGTGTGTGTGTGTGTTTGTGTGTGTGTGTGTGTGTTTTCATACTTCACTTTTCTGCTGCACATGTACAAAAAAAAGAAAACATATTCGAGGTCAGTTCTCTATTCTGGACATCTCATTGGATTCAAACTTCCCAAGCGCATCTAGGGGGGGTGTAACTATCATTACAGTATGTGTGCAGGGGGATGAGGAAATGGCTGTGTTTGCGACTCAGTGACGGCAGTCTGGATCACCCAGTGAAATTGGACGGTTGTCCATCCTTCGAATGAGGCGTAATGACAGCAGTTTCAAGTGACCAGAAAACGTTGTGCCAGCGCTGTTGAGCGGAGCAGAAAGATTGCATCCTCAGGGAGGAGCAGTTGGCAGATTTCTGTAGTCGGTTTTTTTTTGTGTACTAAAACGCTTTACGGAGTTCGGTCGGGCATTTATCGAGAGTAATGGAGTAAGAGGAGGTGGCGAAGAGTGGTCTTCAGAGTGGGCAATTACAAACTCATTACGTTAAACATCAGATACATTCTGACCAGATTAATGCAGACAGTTATGCTGCTTTTTTACGTTGATGCTTAATTGAGGTGTAAAGCACTCAAGAATACAGCATACCAAAATAAATTCAAGATTCAAGTATGTGTGTGTGTGTGTGTGTGTGTGTGCGTGTGTGCGTGTGTGTGTGTGTGTGTGTGTGTGTGTGTGTGTGTGAGAGAGAGAGAGAGAGAGAGAGAGAGAGTATTCATGAGTATGTGACTGTGTGTGTGAATTTGAGCATACATTTGTGCACACGTGTGGTGTACATGAAACACTTTTATAATGTTTGGATGTGTGATTGTGTGTGTGATTGTGTGTATGTATGTGTGTGTGTGTGTGTGTGTGTGTGTGTGTGTGTGTGTGTGTGTGTGTGTGTGTGCATGCTTGTATTTGTGTGTTTGCGTGTGTGTGTGTGTGTGTGTGTGTGTGTGTGTGTGTGTTTCTGGGTTAGCACAAGGACAGGTACATGCGTGTGTTTACCAGCCTGCTCTTTTGTGCAGGATGAGATGCATTTTAATGGTGCACATAGCACACACACATGCGCGCACACGTTCACACACACACACACACACACACACACACACACACACACACACACACACACACACACACACACACACACACACACACACTCCTCTGGCTTATCGTCTGACCTGGCCTGACAGGGGAAGTGTGCGTCTGGCGGATTACTGCAGCTTTTGAAATGCTCGATCTCCTTCAATGTCACCAAAGTGTAGACCCCCACCACCACCACCACCACCACCACCACCACCAACATCCTCTCCACCTTTGCCCATATTGCCCTACGCCCAACCAGCCTCACACAATCCCCTTCTACTACACACACACACACACACACACACACACACACACACACACACACACACACACACACACACTCATACGCGGCACATGTGTACTCACACGTATGTGCAAAATCACACACTGTCCCTTACTATGCCCCCCGACCACCACCACCACCACCTCCTCCTCCTCTTCCTCCTCCTCCTCCAGTCTCTCCACCCTTCCAGGGACGTGCACAAGAATTTTGAGGGGCAGTTGCTCTGACCTGAAAAAAAAAAAAAAAAACTCACGGGATATATGCAGGACTGAGAATAACAGCGTCTTTTTTAAAATATATACACAAAGAAGTAAAACACTGAAATACAGCACTCAATCACCTTAACTTATCATTATTATTTTCATGCCCACTAGTATGTTCTGCTCAGGCAAGATCTTTGAAATTACTTTTAAAATAGCCTATGTTTTTTTAGATTACAATTATTTAGCATGCAGCTCTTTAATCCTGTACTTTCTAGCATGGTCCTCTCATCTCATCTCGTGATCACCACTTAGGCCTTACTGTCCTCTGTGCCTCCTCCTGGTCCACATTTTCCTCACATACAGTAGTCTGGAGGCTTATGACTGCTCCTCATCTTAAATGTAATGTAATTATGAAACATTGCCATTAGTAGGCTAGGCTAAAATATGAGTCTGATTAATTAATCAATTCGTCTACACAGTGTCATCATCTTTATCACAGTGCAAAGTCTCTGTCTCACCTGCTGGTTGGCTTTTTCGCAGCCAACCCAGTGATTGCTGCCTCCCTGAATTGTCTCTCCCTCTCCTGAATCTGACTCTTTTCAGTGGGCATCTTGGCTTCAAACAATACCCAAAATACTTTTAGGATTTAGGCATTTAACCATTTTGAATAAAATAATTAATGTGATGCATTACTTCCATCATTCATTCTTCTTGCTAAAACGAAATGTGAGAAACTAACTATCAACAGACATGTAGCTTAGTTCGCCTAATGCCTACCAAAAAAATAGTAGCCTAGGCTATGTGATAACGGGCTGCTTCTCTGCAAGCTATCTGTCTTTTTAGTGTTTAGGCTAAACGTGGCTAAACTCATCCTGGATTTATGAAGATTTTAATTAATTTCATAAAACTTGATGACGATGATCGTTCGTTTGTTATACATCACAAACTCACCTTTTCCGACAACGTTGAGTCGTCTCATACGACAACCGCGACAATCTCCTTAGGGCCGCTTATGCAGGCTCAGCTCATGGTACCGATCCACTTGCACGACACTTCTTTTTGTCGTGTCGCATTCCACTCTAGTCCTATGGGTGACATAGACATAATATACATAGACGCCGCATCGACCGCTGCTCCCTACTAGCGCTGACGAGATTTGGAGCCGCCATCTTGGACCGGTCATCCACTCCACTCAGTGTAATCTGTTTGGCCGGTGCAATGAGCTGTCAGCGCACTTAATTAATCATATCTCACTGAATACCGAACAGATTTTCACGCGTTTTTTTTTGCTGCAAAGGTCATACATGTAGCTATGATACAGGCCACATTGTTCGAAAATACAAAATACAACCAATAGTACGGTAATGTTAAATCTTACTTGTGAAAAGTTAATCCCCCGAGTATGGTCCGCCGATTTGAGCAGGAACATGCTGCACAGTGCTGTCACCTTGTGTTTTCTGCTGCAACGCAACGATGAGTATGACCGGTCCAAGATGGCGGCCGCATTTCTTGTTTCCAGCAGCCAATGCGGCGTCTATGTATATTATGTCTATGATGGGTGACATCAAGCGACTTTAACGCGCCCGCAAAGCATTCCGGGAAGGCAGCGCTGCATTTGAAATAATGTCGTGCGTCACAAAGCTGGCCGATGCCCAGCTTTATGCAAATGAATTGAACGCGAGGAGACTCTCCAATGAAAGGACGAGGTTGTAGGTCCTTTGTTCTACCACAACGGTGCCTGTGAAACTTTGGTTCCGCTTACAAGACAAATAATGTTTTAACGATCTCTTCCACGACCACCTAGTGGTCCATAAAACAAACGAAACTAGGATTTGGATGAATATATTGACTGTTGGTGTTTCTGGTGTTCAGGTTCTAGTTTAAATAAAACAAGATTTCGAAATGGCTTGCATAGTTTGTTTAGGCTATTATGTGTTGTATACTGTTAAGTACATGCCTAAAATTGTGGTCCATTTGTGGAAAAACACTTAAGATACGTTAAAACGAACTGAGTATGAGCTGGTAACTGACATTTTAAACAAAACGCCCACACACGACTGAATGTGGGGAGGCAGCGCGACATCTATGCGACACGACAAAATGAAGTGTCGTGCAAGTGGATCGGTACCGTCAGGTGCCGGTCGCGTGCATCGCTGCAGCCACAGAGTTTGCCCTTCCCCTACTGACTTTCACTTTCGATGCCCGAATGGAATTGAATGAGGCTTTGCGATTTTTTTTTTATCTAGGCCTACGCGAAATTCTGCATCCATTGTACGATTTATTTATTTATTTTCCCTATTGGAAGGGCAACATGAGTCAAGAAGGGCATATGGGCAGTTGCCCGGGCAACCTGAGCAACCCCCCTGTGCACGACCCTGCACCCTTCCCATGTAAACTGAGGTGTGTTCAAATTTGGCAAACAATGGTGAACATGTTTTCTTTGAACAGTTAAATTTGAACGATTTGGTGTATGATTCTATTGTAATGGTAATTGCATTGTTACCTTCATTAAGCTCACGTCCAGTTCCACTCTATGACCGCAGAGAACTATCTCCACACACTGTTGTTCACAAACGTTAGCCAGAAATCTAATGTTCGCCAACGTTCGCAAACGTTCGCCTGTGTTTGCGAATTTGAACGCACCTCTGGTGTTGACCCTACTCCCACCCCTAGCAGTCCGAGTGAAACTGTTGACATTTCTGCGCAAGATTACGAGGCGAGCACACAAGTTGCAGCCTGTGAGATCCGTCCTGTTTATTTGCTCTCTGGACTTTGGCGGGAGGACGCTACATGGGAGCACTTCTCCCATTCCGACCATCAGCATGCCAACCTGTCTCAGCTTACACCACACGCACAGATAGGGATGTGTGTGTGTGGGGTGTGTGTGTGTGTGTGTGTGTGTGTGTCTCTGTGTGTGTGTGTGTGTTGGGGGTGGGGGGGGTTGTTGCTGGGAACTGGGTTGGTTGGCAGCCGGTGCTGCAGGACATCTGCAATTTGAGTGCTCATGGGACTGGCTGTGTTCACTTCCGTCCCCAGGGTATCCAGTTTGCCTGAATTGGCGCTATTAGTGCCCTGGCAGGGTAAAGTGTTAATGGGCTGAAGGGCTGTGCTCATGCCTGATGCCTTAATGCCGCCAGTACTCAATACCTCTGCTGAACAGCCAGTGAGCCAGTGAGCTCTTCTCTTCTCTTTTCTTCTCCTCTCTTCTCCTGTCTTCTCTTCCCTTCTCTTCTCTTTTCTCCTCTTTTTTCTTCTATTCTCTTTTCCTCCCCCAGCTCCTAACTCCCAAATGCTTCTCTGCAGTGAATATTGCATCATTTCCTACTCAGTTGGGCGCCCACACACTACACACACACATGCGCATTTGTGTTTACTCACAAACTTATAAAGACATACACTGCACACACACACACACATACACAGACACACACACCCACCCACACACACACACACACACACACACACACACACACACACACACACACACACACACACACACACATATACACACTCACACACACTCTCTCTCTCTCTCTCTCTCTCTCTCTCTCTCATACACACACACACACACACACACACACACACACACACACACACACATATATACACACTCACACACACTCTCTCTCTCTCTCTCTCTCTCTCTCTCTCATACACACACACACACACACACACACACACACACATATACACACTCACACACACTCTCTCTCTCTCTCTCTCTTTCTCTCTCTCATACACACACACACACACACACACACACACACACGCACACACACACATACACATAGCCGTCCCCGGCATGAGCTTCACTGATGTGCTGCAATGACCTGAAGGAAGCCTTCCACCGCAGAGCTCAAATAATAATCAAGAATACGGATGTTGTCAAATTTATAGGACACCCAGCGTTGCATAGCAACCGAGATTGGCCATGGAGTTTGTGAATATGTGTGTGTGTGTGTGTGTGTGTGTGTGTGTGTGTGTGTGTGTGTGTATGCAGGGTGCGATTTGTAGGGGGGGATGGTGAGGATTTCCCCCCCTCTGGTTTTCCTATCTCTACCTCTGCTAAATTATTTTTATCCCCGGTGGGGGCAACATTTATCCCCCTCTGCCCCTCATATTGATTAATGCTACTTCATATAAGTAAAGCACTGCAACGTGAGAACAGTCTAGTAGGCTAGCCTACATAATAATCTGACATCAGAAACGCACCGTCACCGTCAGCACTCATGCTGCTGACACAGTGGCTGCGTGATAACTTAATTTGGCCTTGATCGTGCAGGACATTTCAGAATGTCGAGTGTGTAATCCATCATAAATGGCTAGTTTCAATGGAAAAGTTAGCTGGACAAATGAAAGAAAAGGAGAAGGATTCAGTGAAGCATAATAATGTTGTTGAATAAAATTGTCCGAAGGAACTTACATTAAATGAGGAGATATTTGCTGAATGTCACAAAAAGTGTTACAGAAATTGCTTGGCATCGCTTATTCAATGGCTCTCTACCGAAACACCTGTAGTTTGCGGAGGACGAACGAGAAAGCACTCGTTTGATAAATCAGCCAGTAGGCTAGGCCTAGTAGACAAATAACTTAAAAATAATCTGTACTGCAAAAACGAATGTTGGTGGGTATTTAAACTATCTAGCGGGTGTTTTAACAGCTGCAAGAAATAGAAGCTTCATGGTCTTTATGTTCTGGTTCGTAAATTATTTTCATAAAACTTCAAGTTGCCCTATAACTTTACTCTCCAAACTCTTCACTGCACTGTAGGCAATTAACTGACAGTATTATAGGCTATTTATTTTCTGTAGGCTACAATAAACACATTTATTTTTTCAACTTTTGCAATATTACGCACTTGGCTACTGAACGCAAATCAGCAGGAGATAGAATGCACGTAGCCTACGCAGCGTGTAGCGCAATGTGTAGGCTATTTGGTTACCAACTAACACTGTTAGCCAATTCACTAACTTCAGTGCCATGATATACAACGTTTTTTTACACAACAAATACAGAAAGGATGGAGGCAGCAAAAGTAGAGGAGTCATTTCAGATGGGGCAAGAACAAGGTGAATTTGTATGCTTGTCAAAACGTAGTCCTACCCTGCATTAGAGGAGCTGATCATCATACCAAGCACACTCGCTGTTTAAAGTCATACACCATGGTAAACTAAAACTAAAATGTTACAAAGGTGGCAAAAATAATATAGAGTATTATGAGCCATGACATTACTAGGATATGAATCGTTCGTTCCTTTTTTTTTTTTGGGTGTGTGGGGGGGGGGGGGGTTTACAAACTTATTCAAAATCATCCCCCCCTCTGGTTTTTACACAAATCGCACCCTGTGTGTATGTGTGTGTGTGTGTGTGTGCTTTTGTGAAAAAGTACTGCAAAAATCATCAAACTAGTAGTCTCTCTGTATGTACATGTGTGTGTGTGTGTGTGTGTGTGTGTGTGTGTGTGTGTGTGTGTGTGTGTGTGTGTGTGTGTGTGTGTGTGT
>NW_027468620.1:6983384-6995884 GCF_046254945.1 Alosa pseudoharengus | reverse complement strand
CTTACACAGCACATCTAAAAGAGAGGGACAATCTCTTGTTCACAATATTGAAATTAGCACCCATTTAAGTAGATTTATATTTAGCAGACATTTATTAATTCAGCAGATGCTTTTATTCAAAGCTACAATGCAGAGGAGACCTTAGGTAGCAATTAAAACTACATAAATCAATAGTATTACCAGAGGATGAGAGTGCAGAGGATTTAAGAACTAATCAAAGTGTACTCAAAGGAGATGGTGGAAGAAGAAGAAGATGAGGAAAGCGGGGGAAGTGCATGAAAAGTACATGGAAAATATATGGAAAGTATATGGGAAGTACATGGGAAGTACATGGGAAGTACAATAAGTATAAGTATATACTCTTTTGATTTTTTTTTGGCGCTCGGGGAGCAGTGAGGGGTTAGGTGCCTTGCTCAAGGACACTTCAGCCGTGCCTACTGGTCGGGGTTCGAACCGGCAACCCTCCGGTTACAAGTCCGAAGCGCTAACCAGTAGGCCACGGCTGGCCCAAAACATGGGAAGTGCATGGGAAATACATGAGAAGTACCGGTACATGGGAAGTGCATGGGAAGTACATGGGAAGTGCATGGTAGTTGTGTAAGCCCATGTCAGAAGTGGGATTCAAACCCAGGCCCCCATTCAGAGACCAGAGCATTAATCGACTGAGTAATACTGTATGTTCTATTAAAGGTTGTATCAGCTATTTCAGGCCCAAAAAAAGGCCCAAACATAAATGATCACATTCATTTAATCGTTCCTAACGATCAGCTAGCTGCCTGCCCCATAAGCAGGCCGTCAAAAAACTGCGTCTCTGTAGGCAGCCTAGGCTTTGAGATCTGTACACAAAAACAATTGCTACCAACAAGGGTTGGCAACCCACTCAAAGGCAAAATAAAGTGTTTCAATCAATAACCGACGAGATGCGTGTTTAGGAGAGTTTTAATTGAGGGGGAGGGAGTAGCGAGCTAGCTCTCTGTTTTGTTTGAACATCAACAGAAGTGACGTATCCCCGCTATCGCTGATACAACCTTTAATATTAGCAGCCTTTCGCCATCCCAATGCAGATGTACAGGCAGAGTAACAGACACATGGCTGAAACACATGGCTTTTCCACAGAGGCATAGATAAGGTGCCTCAAACAGAGTAGAAGGAGTAGGAAGACAAGAGGCTCATTTGAGCAAACAGCACAAAATCCACAGTGTTTACAAACATGAGTCCAGAAAGCAGCTAGTGCCGCTCTAAGTCTTCAGCACGATTTTTCTTGCAGTAAATCGTGCCTCTCTGTTGTAATATCTCTCTTTGCTTCTTACATGCCTGACCTTGAAGTAGTTCCATTGAATAGAAATAGGCATGCCGTTGATACTGAGGAACCATTATAGACTATTCGATATTGGTCAAGCAGCTGTCACCTAGCTTCTTCATATTGATTGACAGGAGGTGTACTGTATATGTACAAAGCATTCAAGGTCATGTGAGATGTTTTCCAGTTATGAGTTTAACGTTCAAGGAAACTGGTACAAATGGGAAAATGTGCCCATGCTGTTTAAATATAATTATGTACAAGGTGACACACAAGTACATGCTGTTTGAATGTATCTATGTTAAAAAATAACTGTGATCTTGACAACAGCACCTTTCTGCAATTGAGTTAGCAACAGTTTAATGAGACTTAGTGTACAGAAATGAAATAACTCGACAGAATGCAATCACTTTCTCAGTTAAGACTCAATTAACAAGACACCTTTAGCAATTGGATTGGGAGAAGTGTTTCATAATGATGGCACGGCACTATCAGAGGCAATCTTTAGGTTCGCATGCAGCAGATCCAAACTTAGCATGTTATTAGTCCATCAAATCAATTGCATCCTGCTCCCAGCTCCAGAGCTTTAATCCAGAGATAATTAGAAATTTAATTTCATTGCCTGGATGATGGCTGATATCACTCCAGCAGTTGGTATGTACCAGGCAATTCATTTTTTAAGTTGTTTTATGAGTTTTTTTCAACCAGTTGGCAAAAATGTAACTTTTTTTATTTTATTCCTCTCCCAGCAGTACAAATATATCTGAGATTTTATCCCAGTTGTCAAGTCTCTCTCTCTCTCTCTCTCTCTCTCTCTCTCTCTCTCTCTCTCTCTCTCTCTCTCTCTCTCTCTCTTTCTAAGGTGCGAAAGAGGAAATAGCCTTTGATTTTGACACCACATCAAGGCTCTCTCTCTCTCTCTCTCTCTCTCTCTCTCCCACACCCATGATGGGTAGTGCAGCACAGCACAGCATGAGGGCCATTATTCTAGAAACCATCTTCTCACTCGCTACTCTCTCCGCTTCCCTGACTTTTGCGTGCGAGGTGAGAGCATGGTGGTGAGGCCAGCCCAGCACACTCTGCCCGTCACTAGCATTTGAAGACAGACAAGAGACCGGCAGCCTTTTAAGCTCATAAAAAGCCAACGGTGTGTGTGTGTGTGTGTGTGTGTGTTCCGGGCAGCGGTGTGTGCGGTCGTTTGTAGTGGGCACAGTAGGGGCTCCCCACAAAGTGGGCCACCTTTTACGTTACGTGCCACCTGCCATTCCCGACGTTGTGCCGCAGCGTGTTATCTCCGCATAATATGTCATTAGCGCGGGATTAGCATTAATCTCTGCTTGGGGGCAGGGGGTCTGGGGCAGGAAACGGGAAGAGGTCCTGTCCTATGTCTTCCTTCTGCTGGCCCAGCTGTGGCATCATGGGTAGTCCTGCCTTGATGGCTGCGGTGAGGCCCATGCAGAGTCTGCTGTAGCGATGGCACAGCGAGCATGGCATGGGGCACTGAACACTGAGTTAAAGCTCAACTGATCTGGCTCCCCAAGGGGGGCTGGAGGAGAACATGGAGGTCCACTAACCACCTCAAGGCACACACACAGGAGACCACACACACACACACACACACACACACACACACACACACACACACACATACACATACACATACACACACACACACATAGAACACACACACACACACACACACACACACATAGAACACATAGAACACACACACACACACACACACACACACATACACATAGAACACATAGAACACACACACATAGGCTATATGTATACAGTAAGAGAGAGAGAGAGAGAAACCAGATAAGGACGAGAGGCACACACACACACACACACACACACACATACACACACACACACACACAGAGAGTGAGAAGGAGAGAGGGACAGAGTGCACACACACACACACACACACACACACACACACACACACACACATACACACACACATACAGTACACCCTACCCGAGCCCATGCGCGTTGTGCCCGAGCCTGACCCGGCCCGGCACATTAACTGTAATTATGAGCCTGAGCCCGATTTAAGCCACTTACAACGTACAATTATGTCCCTGCAGCAAAAGTCAACACATTTTGACTATCATTATTTCTGCCATGGCAAGCCTGCTTCTTGTGTCTGTTCATCTTAAAGTTATTTTGCTGTCATAGGCGAACATTGTGACAAACCATACAAATACATACCTCCGACTTTCCTCCAAACTTGCTCAAAGTTATTTCTCCTGTTTTATTATCTTCAAGCTTCACGTTGCACTTAAGCTACACAATAGGCTGCAGCACAGCAGGCCCGGTGTGATGCGTGCAAGTGGAGGAGAAGCTGCGCATGACATGTGTTGCGCAGAAGACATTACAAAGGCTTTGTAGCCTAACTTGTATAACTTTGTACACATTTGTTACTTAGGCCTACTTTGCTATATAATATTTCTGACTATGGCATAGCTCCCCACCCAAGTAGGTTAATGGTTAAAAAAATAAATAAATAAAACACAAATGCTTGATCAAGGACCCGGCACGGCTCGGCCCAAGGATAATAGCTGGAAATATTAGCCCGACCCGGCCCGCCGGTCAAGTTTGGGCTCGGGCAGAGAATCTAAACTCTAGTACATATTCATACACACACACATAAGCTATATGCATACAGTAAGAGAGAGCTCCAGGCCATGTCCACGCTGTAAGGGTGTCATCCTTGTGTGAAGGTCTAGAGAGCTGCACTGTCTTGATTGCTCTCTGAGGGGATTGAGCTTTTTTGGTGCCTGAACAGGGCACCCATCATCATGTCTCTGATCCCATGCCTGCAAGAAAATTGCTGAAGTAAACAACACACACACACACACACACACACACACACCACACATAGATACACACACTAACAACCACTCACTACCAACTACACACATACAGTATGAGCAGTAGTAAGTTCCAGCAAAGTCAGTTTGCCCCACTGCATACACTGTGCACAGCATACCACAACACAGCACAACACAGCACAACACAACACAACACAACACAACACAACACAGCACAGCACAGCACAGCACAGCACAGCACAGCACAGCACAGCACAGCACAGCGCACACAACACAACACAACACAACACAATACAACACAACACAACACAACACAACACAGCACAACACAGCACAGCACAGCGCATACAACACAACACAACACAACACAGCACGACACAAGCCTACGGTGTTTAATACTCCCCACATTTATGGCGTAATGAATCTCAATTGTCGAGTGTGCCATCCTGGAACCCTCACATGGAATCAGTCTCATTGTCTGTCACTCGGTTGGCGCTTGGGTACCTGGCACAGATGCCAGTGCACCCGCCACCGCCATGCGGCTCTCCACAGTTGAAAGGAGGGACGTGTTGTTACCGTGACTCATCCTGGGAGGCCCGGTGCCCGCAGATGAGCTGGCGCACGCTGCCAGATGTAATGACGCGGTTTAATTTAGCCATCACGCTCTTGTTTCTCCCCACAGGTGATGACAGCTCACGGTCTGAGGCACCTCGCTGGACCTGTAAGTAGACAAGAGTTTCTCTCATTTCCTCTCTCTCTCTCTCACTCTCTCTCACTTCCTCTCACTTTCTCTTTCAATCTGTCTGTCTTATTCTCTCTTCACTGCTGGTAGAAGTGGGATATCTCTGGTCATCTCCTCTAATATCTCTCTTTGTCTCTCTCTCTCACGCTCCTGCTTTAGGGGGAAGAGGGCGAAAAGGGGCAGAAGGGAGATCAGGTAAGTGAAAGATGTCCCACTACCTCAGACGAGACCTTTACGTATTTTCTGACACTTCTCAGATTCACTGCCCCCCCTGTATGAAGGCACAAGTCCTTCTTTGAGTGTTTTGCTGTTACCCCTACCCATCTACTTGATGCAGAGTGAGTGAGTGTGTGTAGTGCATAATTGGAGAACGGTAATGGCCTCATCACACAGAGTTTGCCATACTGTATGTAATGTTTGCGGTAGCAGATGGAGGAGGTCACGGAAATGAGGACCGCTGATGATTCTCCCCGCAGGACGCTGCCATGGAGACGATCCTCAACCCCCTACCCCATCCTAGTCTCACGCTGCGACGAGGCTCTCACAGACCAGCCGCAAAGACAGGCTTTAGACAGAGAGAGACCGTGAAAAAAAGAGCTCAAATTGAAAGCCTCATCCATCAGTCATGTTGATTTCCCAGAGAGTCAGATATTTTCCGCGTTGCATATTGCCATCCACTAGCCGCCCCTTGGGTCTCTGTAAAGAGTCATGATTCCAGGCAGTGTACACGGAGCATACGCACCGTGACAAGCTGTTGCTAGGACACAAGATGTGTGTGGTTCATATGAGTTTGAAATCTCTACAGTTAGAGTGTGAATGAACACTGCAAGGGTGTATTAAATGAGTTATCAGCCAGAAGGTTTCAATGATTGTGTTACAATGTTGCTCATTATAGTGCTAGTTTTATGTATGTTGCTATGGTGTGCCTGTGTCATGGATACAAACATAGTCATAAAAACTATCTAATAGTTTCTTTTTTTAAATCTTCACTACAGGGAGAAAGAGGAATCCAAGGACCCCAAGGCTTGAAGGTAAATACTATCTGAACGTAGCATTCCTGAAGTATTACTTCAAAATAGAGTTGGCATGGCAGTCAGATACAATATCTCAAATTTTCATATATCTCAAACTGGAAATTTGGTTCATGATATAAATTCTTCCCCAGCCAACCCCATACTCACACACATACAAAACAACAGTACATTGATTGCATGCTGTCTTTGTAGAAGAAAGCTTGTTGGAAGCAGGTAGTCAGGGTGCTTCGGGCAGCAACATGTTAAGATCCACTGGGAATAGAGGTGGTGGAAGTAGTGGAGTTATTTTAACTCACTCAGAGTTATCCTTTGATTGGAGTTCTAGGAGTGTCAGGAGTCTGTGCAATTTTTTTTCCTTTCTCCTTCACCTGCCTTGAAGCCTAACAGCAATTGATTTTCACCGGCTCTCACTCGATAATAAATGTTGTGGTGTAATTGTGTTGAAAAACAAATCTGAAGTTGAATGATTGTGCCTCTCTCTCTCTCTCTCTCTCCCTCTGCCTCTCTCTCTCTCTCTCTCTCTCCCTCTGCCTCTCTCTCATGCTCTCCCCGTCTTCTTCTTCTCTTTCTTCTTCTACTTCCTTTTCCTTTCTTCTTCTCCTTTATCTTCCTTTTCTTCATCTTCTCCTTTTCCTTCTTCTTCTTCTTCCTTCCATCTTTGCGCACCATGCGCTAACACAGGGCTCCATGGGATTGCCAGGTCCACAGGGCCTCCTGGGTCCAGAGGTACGTGTCCACACATCATCTCCCATTAACACAGCCAGGCCTCAGTGATGCGATTTCTTATGCAAACAGCAAAAGCTTTCAAGCTGCCATCTTCTTCGCTGCCGTTAATATTTTTTCCACCTCTGAGGGAAGTTGTCCATTTCCACCTTCTATTTGCAGAAATTGTATGTCTCGCTCGCTATATAACAGCAGGGTGAAACCTACATGGTGTCCATTAAGCATTTAAGAGGCTCTCCCTGAGCTGATGGAGGTGGTGTCATTTAAAAGGCGAACTCCTGTAGGCTCCACAGAGCCATGTTTTGTTCCTTTTGCTAACAGAGGCCATGGCACCAAATGTAGCCCAGCACTGTCGTCAAAATAGTGCCATTACTGAAGCTAAAGAAAATGGCACAATTCACTTAAAAGCCGGTTCCATGTCAAGGACAAGGACACACACACACACACACACACACACACACACACACACACACACACACACACACACACACATACACACACACCAAACCACACCACACACCACACATAGACAAGTCTCTCTCTTTATCACTCCCTCTCTCTCCCTCTCTCTTTCTCTTTCCTTCTCTCTCAAACACACAGACACACACACAAACACACACACACACACACACACATACACACACACACACTTCTACTATGAAAAAAACAATCACTGTGCTTAAGCATACTTTTTCAAACTACTTTCCCAAGACCAGCAGATGAGAATATGTGCCACAGTAGAAGGTCTCATGCTTCCCCAGCTGAAGAGTTGAGCAGAGGGCTTAAGTGCTAATGATTACCATAGCTCTGGTGCCATGTCCATGTTGTGTGAACAAGGCCTTGTGCTGTAGCACAGCTGCAGAGATAACGTCTCTTCTTCTTCCTTTTCTTTTCTTTTGGTTGTAGGGCAAGGAGGGTCCAGCAGGCACTGTCGGACTCCCTGGTGTTCCCGGAGAAGTGGTAAGGAGACATTGTTCCAGCCAAGTGGCTCTCTTTCTCTCCGCCTCTCCCAAATCCGATCTGAAGCGTCGCCATCCTCTCTCCCTGCTTCCCCCTCAGCGCCAAATTGAAAGGAGAGAAATAAATAAAGAATGCAATGCCAAAAGGAACAGGAAGAAAGGAAGTGTGTGAGAGAGGGAGAGGCAGGGAGCGGGAAAAGAGACTCTCTGACTGAGAGAGACAGAGAGAGAGAAAGAGAAAGAGAGAGAGAGAAAGAGAGAGAGAGAGTGTGTATGAGAAAGTGTGTATGAGAAAGTGAGGATGGGGGGGTAGGAGGAGGAAGAAAAAAAAGAGAAAAGGGACGAATTGTTACGCAGACGATCAGTAATCAAATTTGAGAATTAATTAGTAGATAGAGGCAGATCTGAGTGCTTTATGTGTGAGGAACGTAGGCTGAGCCCAATCTGTTCCCAGCACCTGCTTGCCGTAATGAGCATCTGTCTTTATTCAAAAGCAGGGGAGGGCGGCAGGAGAAAAAAGGCATTTCATAAATCCTGCGCTAAAGGAAATGATGTGGGAACAGCGTGGCTCCCCCGAGCAGTGAGGACGAGTGCGGGAGAGAGGAGCGAGTGCCCGCATGATAGATGTGCTTCTGTTTAACTCGCACCGTTTTTTCACAGGGCTCACCGGGGGAACCGGGAGAACGGGGGAAAGAAGGCCCCAAAGGAGAAAAGGTAGTCTAAAATGATGCCCGACCAAAACCACAAAACACAATAAAGAACACCTTGCTTTAGATGCATGCAAAGTTCAGCTATCTAGATTGGAAAACACTGTCAGTTTTTCTTGCTTAGGCACTAATGATTAGTTGGTTAAGTTTAAGACACTTTATGCCCAGGCTTGTTGACTGTTTGTGTTTACACATTTGCCCTGCATACATTTTTAAAGTATCTCAGTAACAGATATGCGGTGCATAAACACCATTAATAGAAGTGTGATTCATGAACGCCATAACATCCAGAAATGTGTTGAGCATAACTGATTTTGTCAGTCAGCATCCAAAGCTAATTGAAACACATGCAATCTTTCACATGGCCCCTAATTTAAATTAGACTATAAAAGTATAAATATTTGCTATAGTTATCTGTCACCAACAGTTGGCTCCCTAAGGTGCATTACAACCATATGGAAGACTTGAAATGAATACCTATGAACTGAAGGACTGGAACTCCAAGTAACTGTCGTTTCTCATTACATTCCATCAGAGATGGGCAACAGACCTTCAGAATGTTTGAAAGCCTAAGTGCGTTATTATTGGATGTTGGTTGCCCGGGGCGTTTTTGCTGCTCTTGAATCCCTTCCACTATCAGTGCACTAGCTCTTGTGTCATGCTTCAGCGCGAGAATCATGACTTGAAATTGAAAAATCAACAAGGACACCGTACTGAATCAAATGGACAGCAAAAGCTAATATCCTGGCAGAGGGTGTGTGTGTATGATTGCAATAGTGCTGCACACTGCTGTAAAATTACTGGTTGTGCTGTCAGTTCTTACTTTGTTATCATAACCATAGCGAGTCCCATCTTATTTTCATTACTTGTGCTAAACCCACCGCCACACTTAAATGACCCGAATACACTTTTCCATCTCGAACAACCCGCTCACACTAGGTGTTGGTAAAGTGACACCCAGGTATATCTGTTTTGTTTATTGCTTTTGTGAATGCTATTCTCAGCTAATTTGCATAGTGGAAGGAGCAGAAACATACACTGTGTCACTGAACAAGCCCCGGGCAAACTCCCTGTCACCCTTAATACAATTAAAGCACCCTCATCAGCATGCAGAGAGGAGCCTCGTGCTAGTGTTGTTCTAATCAGAAAGCAAAGCGACCAGACTGCTCTTAATGCATAAAAAGATTTTGCTCCAGACTAATTAAATCTCTTTTTTATAACCAACTAAATAGCTCTGTACACATCTGGAATAAATTTTTTTTTACTATATATTTTGTTGTTGCTGAATTTGATGTAGAATGGTGCTCCATAGAGTTTTACTATAGTGAAACACCATCAGAAACGATCCTATCCCCTATTGAGGTTAGCTCTGTAGCTAATGTGAGATCTCTTAAAATTCAGTTTCAAATTCAGGCAGTGGAGCTGGATTTCCTCCTGAGCCTATTCTGACAGGATTTTGAAATGGTTTTGTACCAACGTGCCACCACATGACTTAAAAGGTTTGGGGAAACTGAGGCCTGTTTTTCACATGCTAAGATGCTTTAACTTCCTGCCATCATTTGCTGTGTTCATAGACATATCTGCGGGCGGCTTCTCCCTATTTATTCATGTCATTTGTGTGACTGCGGCAGCTAAAGTTAGGATTTGATAGAGCGTCAGTCTGGAAGGCAGTAGCCCCCCTGTGCTTGTCAGATGAGGCCCAAATGACCAGACCGAAACAGATGGCAAAAGCACTGCGGGCAGCTTCAGCCTTGCACACACACCCCACACCCCCCCACAGCCACTCTCTCTCTCTCTCACACACACACACACACATACACACACACACACACACACACACACACACACACACACACACACACACACACACACACACACATCCCCTGCCGCTGTGTGAAATGATTCTGGGTGAGTGGCAGCTGCCCCCTGTTTTTACCCCTGCTCAACCCCTTGACCTGCCCCCCCCCCTCCCCCAAACACACACACACACACACACTCATACACACTCACACACACACATACCCCTCCACCCCTCCCTGAACCATGTCGCTGCATGCCCATCGCCTGCCGAGATGACAAGGCCAATCTGTCACCGCGGCAACCTCGCGGCGACCGGGCCGGCCCCTCTCTGACTCACATCTGTTGCCATGTGACCCGTAGGGCGACGGCGGAGGAATCATCGGACCGCCGGGTCCTCCCGGACCCAAAGGTGAAGCCGGGGAGGACGGATCTGGAGGTCCGGTAAGTTAAATCAAGACGAAAAGAACAGCTCGGACAAATGTTTTGACTGTCCACTCCACAGCCTTTTTGTCATGATATTTGCTGTCAGAGGGAAGCAGTTGAGGCAGGCTCAGCGTTACTCATTCAGGGACGGAAGCACAACATGTTTGACATCACACACACTGAGAGATGGCATCTTGTGTGTGATATCGGTTTGTGGGAGAGATTGAGGCTCCACTCACTATTTGAGTATGATTGACAGGACAGCAGGACAGTATGAGAGAGGCTTTTCTTATGCTGGACCATCAACCACTTCCTCAGCAAGGTTAGGTTGATCTACACTCTTAAATAGAATGTGTTAAAGGAATTATGCGGAGTAAAATGCACTTTAGATCAATTTATGGATGATTGGGAGTACATACGTTGAGTTGACACCAAAATCATGTCATTCGGATGTGTTTTGAGAAAGTTCGATTTTACAGTTTTTAGTCAAAACTCGTTAGCCTGGAAGTGACCAGGGCATGGCATTTTGCCGCTACAAAACGCTATTTTTATACCTCTTCTACAGTTCCAAACAACATTACACTTACATGGTAGTGAGTAGAGGGTCCCTAAAGCCAAACTGAAGTATCCCGAGGTCTTTATGTGGTCGGATAGAGAGTCCAGAATGAATTTCATCAAGCCAGTACCTGAGATGAACACACAACTATTAATATGGAAGCTTGCATGGAGTCACATATGGTAGAAGTGTTACCAGTATTTTAGCTCTATATAGTCATTGTGTGTTTTTTTAAGGTCATTCTCAGCAGTACCATTCCTGCTGTCAGTATAGTCTGCTGGTTTCTGTGGTCATATATTTCCCACGGTATTGGCACTGACATACTGATACGCCAGACTCAGAGACAGAGGAGAGTGGACACTGATAGGCAGGTGGAAAGGGGAGGAGTGTGGAATGTGCACAGGCTGCCAGCCACTGTGTGTGTGTCTGTGTGACTGTCTGTGTGTGTGTGTGCGAGTGTGTGAGACTGTGTGTATGTGTGTGTGTGTGTGTGTGTGTGTGTGTGTGTGTGTGTGTGTGTGTGTGTGTGTAACTCTGTCTGTGTGTGTGTGTGTGTGTGTGTGTGGTTAGCTGGTTCGATCAGGTGACAGTTCTCATCCCCAGCAGCAGCCAGCAGGGCCTGACATCATGGACATGAAATGCTATTACCTCCTCCACCAATCACCACCAATCAGCACCAGCCCCTCTGCAACACACACACACACACACACACACACACACACATACCCATAGCAGGAGCACCGACAGCAGGAGCAGTAGCCGCAGCAGCAGGAGAATCCCCAAGCAGGAGCCCCACGCTGCACAGGCTATCTGTCCCCATGTGTCAGGGCCCCAGCGGTCAGTCTTCACACACATTATGGACAGGAGGTCCACTGGTTGTGCTGCTGCTGCTGCTGTTGCCCAGGCCTCCACTGCTGGCTCTCAGACGCTGCGGTCAGGCTGATTTGCTCGCGCTGGATAATAGCCCGGCTGCTGGAGTGGTGTCGAGACGTCGCTGTTAATTGCACTACGACCCGAGGCAATTATGTTTGTTTGTACAGGAAAGAGATAAACTGCATATTAACTGTGACAGTAGGCCAAACTCATGAAGTCGGCACAAATGTGCTCATTTGAGCGGTGCTATCAGGAAGAGGTTGTGTGTGTGTGTGTGCGTGGGCATGTGTCGCACGCCCCCGAGCTCTCATGATAGAATTCTGAGTTCCACTGGCTCTGACACACTGCAGCACACACACACACCTCACTAACACTCAACTCTTTAATTCTCACGGGAGACAGAGAGAGAGAGATGGAGGGAGAGAGAGAGAGATGGAGGGAGGGCGATGAAAATGAAGGGATATTATCAAGTGTTATAGATTTAATACTTTCTCAGATACTAGAGGCATTGATGGAGTGATAGCAAGATAACAAGAGGTC